>NC_045752.1:6614794-6614885 GCF_008692095.1 Etheostoma spectabile
AAAAAAATGGCATCTGCAAAAGTTTGGGCACCCTACAAAGTTAATACTTTGTACTCTCCCCTTTGGCAAGTATCACAGCTTGGAAACTCTT
>NC_045752.1:6614895-6615004 GCF_008692095.1 Etheostoma spectabile
GCCAAGAGTCTTTCAATTCTTGTTTGAGGTATCTTTGCCTATTCTTCCTTACAAACGTCTTCCAGTTCTTTGAGATTTCTGGGCTGTCTGTCACGCACTGCTCTTTTAA
>NC_045752.1:6615021-6615120 GCF_008692095.1 Etheostoma spectabile
TCAATTATGTTGAGGTCTGGAGATTGTGAAGGCCATGGCAAAACCTTCAGTTTACACCTCTTCAAATAATCCCCCGTGGATTTTGAGGTGTGTTTAGGA
>NC_045752.1:6615130-6615219 GCF_008692095.1 Etheostoma spectabile
TTTGTAGAAGCCATCCTCTCTTTAACTTCAAGTTAGCGTCCCAAGTTTGCTGAAATTTTATTGAATCCATTTTTCCTTCTACTCGTGAA
>NC_045752.1:6615229-6615333 GCF_008692095.1 Etheostoma spectabile
TGCCACTGGCTGCAATACAACCCCAAAGCATGATTGATCCCCCATGCTTTACAACCGAGGTATGCAACAAAGCATTTCTGAAGCCACAACATGCACAACCTTGA
>NC_045752.1:6615343-6615409 GCF_008692095.1 Etheostoma spectabile
CTACAACAGCAGAAGACCCCACCGGGAACCTCTCATCTCCACTACAAATAGGAAAAAGAGGCCACA
>NC_045752.1:6615419-6616236 GCF_008692095.1 Etheostoma spectabile
GCTCACCAAAATTGGACAGTTGAAGACTGGAAAAATAATGCCTGGTCTAATGAGTCTCGATTTCTGTTGAGACATTCAGATGGTAGAGTCAGAATTTGGTGTAAACAGAATGAGAACATGGATCCATCATGCCTTGTTACCACTGTGCAGGCTGGTGGTGGTGTAATGGTGTGGGGGATGTTTTTCTTGGCACACTTCTTGGTGCCCTGGATGTGCATCCCACAAATCTCCATCAACTGCAAGATGCTATCCTATCAATATGGGCCAACATTTCTGAAGAATGCTTTCAGCACCTTGTTGAATCAATGCCACGTAGAATTAATGCAGTTCTGAAGGCGAAAGGGGGTCAAACACAGTATTAGTATGGTGTTCCTAATAATCCTACAGGTGAGTGTATGTTCATTTGCAAACTTCTGACACTGATTTTTTGTGGTGAGGATGTAGAAGAGGTTTTCTTCTGATGACTCTTCCATGAAGACCATATCTGTACAAGTTTCTCTTTATAGTGGAATGGTGTACCACAACTCCAGTGTCTGCCAGGTCTCTCTGGATGGATCGTGCAGTCACACATGGGTTTTGACTTGTTTTTCTCACAATCCCGCGAGCTGTTCTGTCTGATATTTTTCTTTGTCTTCCAGATCTTACTTTAACTTCCACTGGTCCTGAGACTGCCTTTTTTTAATTACATTCAGAACAGAGGATATTGGCAAAAACGCTTTTCTATCTTCTTATAGCCTTCTCCTGCTTTGTGAGCATCAGCTATTTTCAGATTCAGTTTTCTAGACAACTGCTTAGAAGAACCCATGGTGCTGATTGT
>NC_045752.1:6616246-6616340 GCF_008692095.1 Etheostoma spectabile
TCAGATGAGTCTGGGCATTTAAAACCTTAAGATTGACATCACCTGGTATTCCCAGACGACGATTGAGAACAATCCATGACACTGTCAGGTCTCA
>NC_045752.1:6616350-6616525 GCF_008692095.1 Etheostoma spectabile
CAAAGGGGGCGGTGCAGGCTATAAACTCTGCAGGGTGCCCAAACTTTTGCAGACGCCATTTTTTTGTTTTTCTGTTATTTAGAAAATGTAAATGATGTGAATAAAATCTAACTTTTTGTGACATATTTTACAAATGTCTAATCTGTCATTTGATGCCTTTTGGAGATTTGTCCAT
>NC_045752.1:6616535-6631939 GCF_008692095.1 Etheostoma spectabile
CTTCTTTATGCAAATTAATACAAATTTTTACCTGGGGTGCCCAAACTTGCGAGCCCCGCTGTATTCTTCTATTTGTTCCCTCTCCCGTAAATGAAACGTCTCTTTGTTTTAAGATGAACATAAAGTGTTTGAAGGGCAGAATTGATCTCATTTGCAGCCGTCTCGACAGCTCATTGTGGAGCCAAGAGAGCAAATGTAGCTGATAAGTACGAAAGCCCTGATGGACAAATTTACAAGCAGCCATAAATCCTTCCTTTTCTTCTCTACCTCCTTTTCCTGTCTCTCTCCACCGTCTACCAGCGTCCATGTCAACGGTTGCAGTTTGTTAGCCCAGTAAAAGTTTCATACGGGCAGAAGAGAGGAATGGTCTGTCTGTTGCTGCCATGAGTTACGGGCTGCAGTAAACAAACTTGAAAAAGGCAATAAATAGACTGAATCCGGATGGCAGCTCCAGTAATGCATTAACAAGAGCTGCTAGGCTGCTCAAGACAAGATACTGTGGGTGCACTGTATGAATGTGGCATGTTTCTGTCTGAATCTGTTCCAAATCATAATTAAGTAAATATGCTTTTAAATTACTTCCTTGTGGTAATGTTTCACCGTGACTTTCTGTACAATAGTAGGAATATCTGGCAATATAATGCTATCAACAATGACAACTACACTAACACAAGCAGCCTCAGAAAAAATAAGAGTTATATAAACTTCTGTCGGAGGTAGCATTTATTGAGGATTGGATTAAAATATTGTAAAAAAAAAATCTTGTTATTTTGTCCACCTCCCGAGGTTTTAAAAAGCGGCCAGAGAATTTACAGTCTTCACCGTCTCAATGCTTTGTGTTGTAGTAAGGAGTCTGTGTCCAGATATTGGGGGGTACTATTGCATACTGTATGTGGAAAAAAAAAAGTTATACAAAGGCTTTCATGGCTCCAGAGGGAGGTGGATGAAGTTTGATAATTGCCTCAAGTGATGCCACATAAAACCGTGTTAGTTGGGGTTGAAGACTAAGAGTTTGACAATGAAAAAATCTAGAAGTGAGTTTACCCGACCTCCGTATGGCCCTCATCTCTGTTTGAGGATAAATTAGCCGCTACAAAATCACACACCAATGTCGGTGGACAGGTTGCATCGTGGGTAATGTAGGCGCCTGCTTTCGTCAGGGATTAGGAAGGTGTGGAATAAAAACAAGTAGTATTTCCTTTTCTTTTAGTAAATCTCTGTTTCTTTACCTCTGTCTTTACTAACAGTCCCAACTACAGACATTCAGAGGTGCTAGAAAGTGACAAGGCCATATTGATCTTACAAAACCTTCACAAAGCAGTGTGTTATTCATATTTATTAAGTTTCATAGAAATGGATTGTGTTAGTAGTGGCTGGATGTCATTCTGATATTACAGACAACACATGCACGCGCACAGACATACGCATATCGATCACAAGTAAAACACTCGGGGAGCAAAATGACCATACATTTATGTGTTGTAGAAAATGACAGTTAATGATTACCTCAGCAATGTTTTTTTAAATTAATTAAATAAAGGCATTTTTCCTCTCTGCTGGTTGTAGCACCTGGGGCCCATTTTTTCCACCAACTGCATTCCAACTTAACATATTTGTTGCCTTAAGAACAAAATAATTTATTACAACAAACAACCTATTAATAAGAAATCAATATAAGAGTCCCAGAAGTGTTTTGAGCAAAATGTTAATGAATTTTTAAAAACCTCTTAGGTGAAACAAATTGAAAAACTGAGAAAAGTAAATAGGAGGGTGCTGGATGCCAGATAACCATGAATTAAATTATATAAAAAATAATTGCCAAAATAAGTTTTTGTGTGCATACATTAATGATGTGTGTGTGTGGGTGTGTGTGGTGTGTTTTGTGGGTGTGGTGTGTGTGGGTTGTGTTTGGTGGGTGGTGTGGTGGTTGGGGGGTGTGGGGTGTGTGTGTGTTGTGGTTGTGCGTGTTTTAACTGTACACAGTATGATGCGTCGTGATTTTGTGTTTCATATTGCCTGGCTGATTTCCTTTTTATTTGACCTCCAAGTGCCTTTTGAGTGTTCCGTGTGCTAAATCAGAACAAATAGATTCTTTTAGAAGTGTAATTTTAGGAACAGTAATCCCACATAACAGCATTAAATAAAGGTTGACTATTTGCATATTTACAACACAGATTATGAAGGACAGAAATTCTTTGTGTTGAAATTGTCAAATGCCATCTGGTCATTTTGTTGTTGCAACCACATCTTCCATTATATCATATACAGTGCATTGTATTTTAACCCGTTTCAACCATCTTTATTGCATCACTTTCTCTTGACCCATATATCATGTAAAACATTTCTATATATACACACAGTATGTTGTGTTTTTAAAAAGACAATTTAAAAGAAAATACACTGCTGCCAAGAATTCTTCAGTTACTATTTTCTCTTCTAGAGCAGCTGGTATTTTATGCTCACATTTTTTAAGTTGCTTTTATAGTCAAACCATTTACTCGAACAAATATACAAGCTGCCACTCGCAGGTGAGACATGCACACACACCAACACACACACACACACACACACACACACACACACACACACACACACACACCACACACACACACACAATGAAAATAGCAGACTGTGAATCAGATGCCGCAGCCTCTGTAAAATCTCTTTGTTTGTACTGCAGGGCATCAGGCTCCTGTAGCCATGTTGTGTTCATACGTATGCGTCTTGGGGGGAACTAAATCGCCTCTCTCTCTCTCTCTCTCTCTCTCTCTCTCTCTCTCTCTCTCTTTTACTCTCTCTCTTTTACTCTTTTTGCTTGCAGGAAGTCCGCACAAAGCTAGTACAGGAGGACACAATGAGGTGGCAGCTCCGCTTGGCTCCAGCATAGCCGGAACAGGAAGCGAATTACCTCCCACGGGTCTCTGTGGTGTGTCTGTGTCTGGTTGTGTGTTGTGTGTCTGTGTCTGTGTCTGTGTTGTGTGTGTGTGTGTGTGTGTGTGTGTGTGTGTGTGTGTGTGTGTGTGTGTGTGTGTCCTTTTCCAATTAGGAACACATTCATCTCTTTGCCACTAGGTCATTGGTACACTCTTGTTTTTTTTTACTCTTTTGGAAAACACATACCTACTAGATCCCTGCAGAACTGGACAAAATTTTAGGACAGGATGCTATTAAAGTATTTTAATACTCTGTAATACAAACATAGTAGAAAACATGCTACGAGACACACACACACACACACACACACACCACACACACACACACACACACACACACACACACACACACACACACACACACACACACACACACAACACACACACACACACACCACAAGCCTACTAGAGCCACAGTTTGCATATGTTGAACAAGTGGCATAATTAGCATAATTAGTGTAATCGTCCATTTTGACCACATATTTTGCACTGTTTAGCCAATTTTTACATTATGTGAGTGGTTTTAAAGGTTTTACAGGATGCAAAGTTTTCTGGCATTTTCAGATTTCAAAGAGCTAATTCTATTACATATTTTGATTTATTTAGGCAAATTCTGATTACTTTCAGGCATAATGTTAGGTTACTTATATGGTAAACCCAATAATCTTACATTTCAGAATCAAGAGTGCTCTTGTGAATGTTGATGCATTGTTTTCAGGGTGTAGGGAAGCTGAATCCCCTCTTGACACTTTTGAATATTTAATGCTTTTTGGATAAATGATGAATCTTTGTTTGGCTGACTGTTATGCATTTCTGGAGAAAAAAGCAATGAAGGTATTTGACATAACTTGGATCCTGCAAATGTACAATACATATTAATGGGGTGGCTCTTTAAGACACCCCATGATATGACATTGCCTAAGCCCAGCACCATGTGTGATCAACAAAATACTTACAAATATACACTATATACTTGCCATACAAGACAGGCCCTGCAAGTCGCTAGGGCAACGCCCAAATGCTGCCCAAGTTGGTCCGCAAGATCCAACATGCACCCAACTAATTAAAACTCCACCAGATGCAAGAGTTAAAACCAAATTCAATCTAATTGGATGGGAATAAACAAAGAATTCTCACAGAATCACAATTGAATTCATATCTTGCTACTCAGTCAGAATCTTATTAACCTGGAGTCCCAGTCTCTGTCACAATAATCACGTATGTGATGCTTTAGGCATATTGGCAGACATCCATTCAAAATGTAGCCAATGATTTGTTTTTTCATGTCCACTGAATTTTCTCAGCTTGCACTTTAGTAACATGTGTGATCCAGGTTGCTTTGTATAAAAAATGGTTGTAATTAGCAATGCTACTTTTACTTTTATACTTTAAGTACATTTCCAAGCCTGTACTTTGTTACCTTTACTAGAGTAAAGAAGTTAAGTCAGTACTTTTACAAGAGTATTTTTGAACACAAGTATGTGTACTTCTACTTGAGTTCTGGAAGTGAGTACTTTTGCCATCTCTGCGGTACATAAACTTAATACAGACCAATAACCGAGGAATCCCACCCCTAGTAATAGTTACCATTTTTATGTAGTATAATATATGAGCTAGCACATATCCTCAGAGCCAACTCTGTTAGTATATGAGGACTACAAACTTATTTTAACAAGAGGACAGAAACGTGCAGGAAGGGCCGATAAACTGTACTGCACTGTAATAGTGTTTCAAGCACTCAGCTTCACCTTAGTGGATTTCTACACTTTTCCAAACGTTGTCCATGCCTTTTTGTCATTCCAGACCCTTTCATGTCCAAGAGTTGTTTCCTGTACAACTGCCCCTCATTAACCCTTAATTAACAAACAGTAGCTTCACCTATTTGCATTATTTTTAGCCTTTGTGTTTTGTTTTGTAGTTGCCTGCTCCCCCCCTTCACCTGTTGCTGACCTTGTTTTTGAATAAACACAGCGTAAAGTCCTTTTTTACCTTACCCACTCCTCGCAACATTTACTAAATTTGTCAGTTCAATTCTTCAGTAATAGAACATGTGGACTATATAATCCTTAACCTCAAGTCAAGTCAAATAAAACAACAGGATGTTGACAAGCCCACACTGAGTGTTGAGGTTTACTTTCATAGGGAATAATAGCTACTCTTTAGGCTACTGTCTTTTTCCATTAAAGACCCCCAAGGGCTTGAAATCGTGCAACCCTTTTCCTACTAACTAGATTTTCATGATCCTGAATGTATATCTATGAGCAGCATGTAGACAAAGAGACAGATAGAAAGAGAGAGAGAGAGAGGCAGACAGACGGGACATGTATCCGGAGGGGAGAGTGGTATTCTGTGAGGATTGATAGACTCCATATTGTGAGCTAATGATCTCCCTAGGGCGCTGGGGAGAAACGATGAAACCAGCATGCATGACACTGTCACACTCCCTATGTCATGCTGCCACCTTCATCTCTGCCGATCTTTCTCTTACTCTCTGTCTTCCTCTCAACCTCTCTTTGTCTTTTCCTCGGGGAAATGCATCGATTCACCTTTGTTTGTACTGTCACCCACACATATTCAACTGTCACAGCGAGGAACGGAGTTCACCAAACGGATGGAGCTGATTTAGAGGAAGACGCATACACATACGCTGTCCTCATTTCCCAAAAATGGAACTCCCTGACATCTTTTCTCATTTACTTCAATCTGGATGAATATTGCCAGAAATGTCTGCAGGAGGTGTTTAAAGCTTACCTGAGAGATGGTTGACAATAGGTGGGAGATAGCATCATTTGCAGACATTGTTGGAAAAAGATCTTTTTAAACCAATTGTCAGCACTCTTACAATCACAGGCACAATGAACGCATTTGCTGGTTGTGTTGATGGAAAAGCACAATCATCTCCTGTGATCTGATTCTCATTGCCTTGCCAAGCTGTTACTGCTTCAAGACAAGACGAGGTAAGAGGGGAAGTGAAGACACAAAAGTGTATAGGTTGAAATGTTACCACTGAGGCATTATTGTATCTGACAGTATCTGCCCATAGACAAATTATGAGACAATGGGCCCCTGGGCACAGACATGTAGAAGGCCCACAATCCCTCTTATATTGGGGCATAAGACACCCAGAAGCAAAATAACAATATTTTACATCTTCTTGTAGTTGTATTGTGTCTCTGCGTAGTAGTTTTTCATCATTAAACACTAAGTTTTAAGTGTCTCTGTAGTAGATTGTATGTCTATTTGTGGTCATTTTATGTCTCTTTGTAGTTGTGTGTGTGTCTCTTTACGTAGTCGTTTTGTCTGTTTAAAGGTATTTTGTAGCTGTTAAATGTCTCTGTGGTTGTTGTTTTTTGTCTTTGTAGTCGTTTTGTGTCTCTTTGCAGTTGTTGATGTTGTCTCGTAGTTTTTTTGGGGTTCTTGAAAGTAATTTTGGAGTTGTCTGTGTGGTAATTTTGTGTCTCTTTGTGATTATATAGAGCTCAACAGTGTGGTTCCGGAGGTGAAAATCCCATTCATATTCTGCATGAGGACTTTGTGTATTAGCCAAGATGTCTTAACCATCTAAGGTAGACTTACCATGAGCTACAAGATTGTTTGTTCTGTTGTAAAAGCTACAAGTCGACATGAACCAGACTTGTTTTAAGAAAAACATGTTTTATTTGCGATGCCATGGAGAAGTACTACACTGCCCACACTCCTAAGCATAGCAGCGATTTCTCTGATGGGTGGAGCTCTCTGTAATCATGTAAATGTTTACTGGACCCGTAACCGGCTAGTGAGCTGCTACCACTGAAGTCTGCTGTATGATTGTTTATGTACACAGTCACACACAGCCTTTTTTCAGTTTACAAAAGTGTATTTTTGTGCCAAATTAAATGTTTAATGTTCACAAATCATCTTCCATTTGGTTGGCTTGTTTCCGAGCTTAAAACTTTTTACACAAGCATATATTCTGAATGGAGTAAATAAATGGGTAAAATCACTGGAACTGGAGCCTTTAAAAAATGTGGATGGTGAGTCACTAGCTAAGTTTCCATCCACTTGTCAATCAAATTATCTGAAGTTCGGTAAAAAAAACTCATGCAAATAAAGCTGGTGAAAGTTTTCGCACTGAATCGCACAACATTCAAGCAAACTTTTGCGAACAAAGTTTTTCCAAACAAAATGGATCACGCCGTCTACCAACAAATATATTGCACAAGTTGTAATAGTGCTTATGTGCCAGCTGATAGCAACATGTCAAGCTATAATAAGAAAACAACGACGCTATCAACAGATTGCTATGACGATACAGATGCAACTTGCTTTTTATTTTCCCTCCGGCACTGCTGCGAGACAACTCTTTTCTGAGATGTATATTGTTGTTTGAGCGCCTTCCATTTACCTCTGAGGACGTCCCACAGCTTGTTGTAACCTTTGTTGGCCATTTCCTTTAGCGAGTTCCTGATAAATTAAATTCAGAAAGTCTCTTGTCTCCTCGTTCGTCCACCTACATTTGTCTTTGTTGACATCCGCCATGTGTGCAAACAGAGCGGAAATACTTGGCGGAAATGAACTAAAACTTCTTAGTTTTGTGGTGGGTTGCAACCATAAAATGACCTAAAACTTAATCACAGTTCATTATTTATTTGGCAAATAACATTTCCATCAGCATTTATCGCATAAGCCGTATATCGATCAAGAGAAAATCCGATGAGACCGAACGTATTTCCTTTGAGTCAATATTCATGAAATTCCATTGAAGTTTCCACAAGGCATTTTTCATTCAATATCACTTAATTGGGATAAAAACGTGTGGATGGAAACATGGCTAGTGTTGAGCTCTATAGCGGATATCTTTATGTGTCTTTGTCTATGTGTCTCTTTATATGGCTTTTTGCATCTCTTAGAAGTTATTTGTGAGTAAGTGTCTCTGTGGTAGTGTTGTGTCTCTTTGTGGACGCTTTGCGTCTCTTTGTAGTAGTTTTGGGTCTCTTTGTAGTCATTTTGAAGCTTTGTATTTGTTAGATTCACTTTCCAACAAAGAAGATTCAAGAGTCACTTTAAAGAGAGGATCTGGCCTTGGGGCTCCCTGAACTCCTGGGCCCCTGGTAGGCCTGTTCAGAAATCCATCATGGTTGTATTAAAGACATACTGGTGCCACCACATCACCTCTCCAGTTCTCAACGTGTGACTCGTGCTTCTGCCCTTCTCTAACGCTGAAAACAAATAATATCCTTTTGATGCTGACACGTTGCCATTTTCGGTTCATTTCCAGGTTTCCCGTGAGAGGAAGTCTTGTAGTCTAGAATTACAGTTTTCTCAGCATCACCTCTCTTCACCTTCTCTCAGTTCTCAATCAGATGTACACAGCAAGGCCTATGTTTTGATTGCTTTGCTGCCTCCATGTTGTTGACTTGTTTTATATAGAGATAGACACTGAGGAAGAGAGAGAGTGTAGGTGAGACGCAGCTTGTGAATGGGGTTAGATGTAGGCTGAACTATGTGCTGGCTCTGAAATTGCTAAGACCCATCTGTCTGAATTCCCCTGCTATTTCAACCTTATCTGTGCTGCACTTAAATGTGGACAAGATTGACAAAGAAAGTGCTGCATTTCAAAAGATTAACGCACCTGGGCTACTTGTTGAAACTTCCTCTGTACTCACCATGACATTTTCTATTAATGGTTTGATTATTTGAGTAATTCTCTTTGTTTTTTTTATCTGCATCATCATAGAGAAGCAGGTGAAAAAAAAAATGTCATTACAATTCTCAGAGGAAGAATAACATTGATTGAAGGCCCAGGGGACTGTATATCACTTACCGAGGCAGATTCATCTCAGCAGCTACATCTTGACACATGCAGACGCCAGCATGTTGTCCTATTTGTGCCAAGAAAATAATAGCATTTCTGAGTATCTGGAAAGCATATTTTGTTTCACTTGTATGTTTGGTTATTCTGCACTGCAAAGGCAAATACAGGCAAATAAAGGTTTATCATGGCTCTATCAACTATTACATTTAAGCCATAAATGTTATTGAACGGACCATAAGATTTTTATAAGATTTTTACTGTCCAATCACACAATCATCAAAGTATAGCCTGTCTGCTGGGATTTGACAGGGTTATTGATCAATGCCAACTCAGTCATTATTTTGCTTGGCTTTCAAACTGGCTTTCCAGATTGTACTCCAGCTTGTAATAAACCACAGCCATTAAATCTAACACCTACTCATGCTTTCATTGGCCAAAAGATGAACCCTCTCAGGCCAATTAACTGCTAATGCCAATGAAAAAGCAATGCTATTATTACTGTATTTTGCATTTTGATACAATAGCTCACAATACAATAGCTACAATAATCCCGGTAAGTCCAAATCGCAGGAGGTGTCTATTAAATTAGAACCTACTGGGTCTGGTGCTCGCCTTGGAATATGAGATAAGAAAAACTAATCAATAGATAGAATATATCCTACATGGGACATATCCTGTGTATTACTGCCTCTCTAATTTGCTGGATGAGCAATTTGTTAGACGAATTGTAGCTTCCTGCAGTGATGAATGGCACAGATTCCTCTCGTTAGCCAAACACTGGTGGAAAAATGAAAGAACAATTACCATACATAGGTTATTTTTGCAGGGCATGAAAAAAGGACATACTGTAGCCTACCTGTAAATGTGATGACACTGCACATAAAATAAAGTAAATGGTGAGGGTTTTTGAGAGTTTTGGTTCCGCAATCCAAAATTTAAAAGTGACATAAGCCCTTACCAAATTCTCAGTTTGTGCATCCCTGTTTTCTCTCCTTGATTCTTCTTCTCAGTTCCTCTCTTTGCATCTTAGTCTTGCCCACAAGAGGTTTGAGCAGAGAAGTCCAGGAAGAGACTTAAGGAAAGAGGAGTCACGGCCACAGGCATTTAACAAACATGAGACATATTTGCCTTGAAGCCGTCTCAAAGCGCCGTCAATTATATATGACGTGCGGCACAGCTTTAAGTTATTGTAAATGTTTTAATGTGAGCAGTAGTGTTACTGGATCTAATATTGTTGGACAATTAAGCAGCAAAACTACTTGCAGTTATAAACTTGACAGAGTACTCAGAACTAGACTTTTAAATTCTGAAAGAATGAATGGAGTTAAGCTGCTGTTTCTCAGGTATCTTTCTGGGGACTCCCCTACAAATGAAGCTGTCTGTCCAACAGCAGCACTATGTTCACATTTTAGAGAACGTGGATATTTTCCTCATTAATTATGTGTTTTTTTATCCACGTGCTATTAATTAGAATGTCAATTTTTTAGGATCTGTGCGGCCCAATCCGTAGATTAATCTCTCTCTCTCTCGTTCTCTCTCTCTCTTTTCCTCTTTTCCTCTCTATCGCTCTGTCACGCCTCTTTGTTAACATGCCATGGGTAAAAAGACTTTGATGTGCATTTTAGGAATTGGGACGTCCTTCAAAATGGCGTGCTGAGAATGAGATCCGGGTCACAATCCGGATCTATTTGAAAAAGTCGACATGTCTGTGTGGTGTTTCAGGTTTACTGTAATATGTATTTCTTTTCAGAATAAAACCCTGAACACCTTCTAATCTGGAAACCTGATGTAGAAATAACCTGTTCTGCAATATCTTCCACACTGAACCCGTCACTGTGAAGTTCTCGTTTCCTCCGTTGGGTCTGTATTTTAACACGTAATAACAACGCAGATATTTTTTAAGCAGAAATGTTTTCTTAACACAGTAAGTCCTGCAGGACTAGGTGCTTTCTAAAATAGTATGAATACAACTGGGAACATGACACACTTTTCACCCCTAAGAGGCATGTGATTGTAGGCATCATGCAGTACGTGTATTTTATTTCAGTCCACACAATTTACATGCATTATCACCTCTGAACTCTCTCTCTCTCTCTCTCTCTCTCTCTCTTTGTCTCTCTCTCAATTTCAATCAATTCAAAGAAGCTTTATTAGCATGACCATAGTGACACACAGTATTGCCAAGCTCATAACAGGGAGACATTGATCACATTTACATAACAATAATAACAACAAGAAAAAACTGATGACATCAGCATCAACATGACAACATTACAGGTTGTGTGTGTGTGTGTGTGTGTGTGTGTGGGTGTGCGTGGTGTGAAGGGGGGGGGGAGGGGTCACCACTGTCTCAAAGTGTGACAGGTAAAGACATATTGTGCTGCTAGACTGCAGCTCTCTGGCTGTTCTCCCAGCGGATCGCCATCTAGTTAATGTCGGGTATTTGGTCAATGTTGGGTGCTTTAGTCTGAATTTGGGGAAATATTGAGTCCGGACTCTCTCACACACACGCACATACCCATTCAACTGCGAATACAATCACAGGTAGTTTCCCCCTGTGTTAGGAGAGCTACTGAGGTGTGCTTGTTCTATAATTACAACTCTCATTGTGTACATCCCTCTGCAGTGCCTCCATATCTGCCTAAGCCACTTTTTTCAGTGGATGTCAGATCACACTATGTGGTCTATGTTAAGAGAGAACATTATATTTAAAACACTGCAGGATCTTCTGAAACAACAGGGACACTCAGTTCCTTTGTTTCTTACTTCCTCTCATCCTCCGTTTTTGACACTAGCCTTCTCGTGATTTTGTGTTTAGTGCATGGTGACACCTGCTCCTTATCTCTTTAGTTTCTTTTTTCCCCATCCCCTAGTCTTTTAATATCTCCCCCCACCAATCGTTATGCCTTGCATGCTTTCACACTCCATTTTCCATACTGATTCTGGGTATCCCCACTGTGGAGAACTCTGGCTGTTGTATCTGTGTGTGGAAACAGTGTGCTAATATCTCCTCCTTATACCCATTGGGTGGGATAATGGGAGCCATCACTCACTGATGCGGCACAAAAAATGACATTTTGCTCTCCTTGTGCTGACAAACAGCATATACCTCCCACTAGTTTGTCACTCTCTCTTTGTTTCCAACTCTTTTCTTGCTGAATCTGTCTCTCCATTTGTCTACCTCTTGTCATTTGTCTCTCTGCCTCCATGTTTCCCTGCTAATTTGGTTTCTTCCACAGTCCAGTCTTTCAAGCTGGTATCGCACATCAAGGCAAAGGTCATGGCCCCTGCAGGATGTTGTTGCAGAAATGGAAATAGCACTTGATTCTAAAAGCTTTACTTCTGATCATTTTACTCATGCATAAATTATTCAGTCAAGTCCTAAACAGAGGGACACATTAAGAGTCATGGCTATACTATTACAACTCAATCATCCTGCAGTGGATTCTTATTGCAGCTCACTGAAGGCATTATTGGCAGGACAAACGACAGATATAGGGCCAATATATGTACCTTTTAATCTAGCAATCACATCAATTTCTTTTCTCTGTGTACATCCCTATGTACTAATAATTACCTTAGCCTTTAGAGTCATTTCCTCTGTAAATGCTTTAAACCTGCATGGTCTGATTTCTTGGTCACTTTGAGCAAGGGGAAACTAGCTTTAAAAACAACAGTGACATATTATCACCTTAAAAACTTGATATAGTAAACAACTAAACTTACTCATTTACACATCCAGCAGATACATAGCATTAGCATTCATTAGTGACTGTAAGTCCAATAGCTACTTTCTTTTAGCTCTGTTTTTGGTCTCTACCAACACCTGAAATATCTGACTCTAAAGTGGCTAAATGCTCAACTATGTTCACCTAGTCTCTAACATTTGGTGCTTAGCAGGTAGTGTACAGGGTTTTTCAACTTTTTCACTGAAAGCAGCTGTTTGCGTTTGCCAAAAGTGGAGTTGATGAGAGCAGTGAGAGTGAAACAAAACCAGCCTGGTTTCACAGAATTCTATGAAATGATCATGTACTGTTAACACCGCATTACGGCACGGAATGTTCCGTGTGGCCACCACGGAAAACATTGCCAATGTAAAGTCAATGAGAAGATGACGTAGCATTAGGAGCGACTACGGTAGCGAGCAGTATGAAAGCCCAAAAATCTGTGTAGGGAGGTTGGTTGGGTTGTTGGATGGGTCAAAAAACCCAGGACTTTCACCCCGGAGACTGGGGATTGTGTCTTGCGTGCCAAGTTTTCTAATTTCAAACGTCCCATTTGTGTCCTGCGTACCTTGATTGTTTTCCTAAACCCAACCGTCCCATTCTTCTTTTCCTATACCCAAACGTCTTTTTCCGTGGGCCCATCACGGAATTTTCAGTGATTCGTGTTCATTTCACGGCATCTCACTTCGGTACCATTTTTGTTAGGAGTCGATCATGTGCATTAGCTAGATACTGCGCAGTAGCTACTAGCTAAAACCTAGCATTGCTATTGGTTAGCCACCTTATGCTCAATGGAAAAACACTGCTACAGCACACACAAGTTCACCCTAATCTACATAAGAAATGATATAGATTTACTCACATTTTTCCTGTTCTGCAGGAATTCCGTGCAAAGTTGGAAGTGCGCCCCCGTTTAGAAGAAGTCTCCCGGCTAAAATGGTTAGCACACACCAAATGTTGCGGTCGATGATGCCAATTTTGAACAGCTCACCCGGAGACTTAAGGCAGGATACATTCAGAAACCCTTATCTCACTCAAAACAGCATGGATGTATTTTTTATCTTCAAGCTTGTATGCGTGTGGAATCACCAGAAACACAAAATAAAAACCCAAATCCCAGAAAAAATGTTTTTTTTTTCATAATACAGGCACTTTAAAAGCTTTGAAAAATGGTAGTTTCATGCATTATAATCTTTTTGAAAAAATAAGAAATTACAGGATAATAGAAAAACTCAAGCATATACATTTTTTTCCCATGCAAGGTGTCATTGTCATTGGGGTTATCAATAAATGAATTAAAACTATGTTTAATAGCGAAACACATGAGTTTTCTATCACCATGACACGCACAATACATAAACAGCCTTTGACCTCCCGCTTGTGATTAGCCTTTTTTTTTTTTAAATAAATAGCTATTTGATTAAAAAACTTCTATACTGTAAACACTTGACGTGAAGGACAACAAAAGAAGCGGCAAACAGCAGCCTCATTCGGAGGGCCTTGAGTGGGAGGCTTTGTTTACAGGCGCAAGTCTACAGAAGGATTTCTTTCTCTCAATTAGAATTGCGAAGGTATCTGGCACGTCTGTTCGTTTCACACAGGAATGAACTGCAAAGGCTTATTTGTATAATTGCTTTGACTGGTGTTGAAGCCCAGGGGTGAGCCCAGCAAAACACCAGAATGACCCGTCTGTTCATTTGCCTGAACTCAGAACGGAGGCCGGAAAACAAACAATTCTTTGTGTTTTGTGATTTAGAAATTTTGTGTATGTGTGTTCATACTGCACAACAAGATACTCGAACTCCTCGTTTCTTTTATAAATACGTGTCATTTTCCTCTAAACACTCAAGATGACCTGAAGATGATCAATTTTAAACACACTGCAATTACATAATTAAACATTATTACCTTTTATAACATAATGCAGAAGCTTTTGCAATTCCCCGCACTATTGTGGGTGAGAAGCCACACGAAGACACAGGTTTGATTCCCACAACAGTTCAATAATAGCCATCCTTCCTTGAATCACACTTTTTCAGCACTCTGAACCCCTTCGTGCTTAACACACTGTGATTGCTTTAAATAAGAAAATTAGACAAATTAAACAGCATTTAAAGTGATGAGGAAAGTAGTGAAACACACGCCTACTTATGTCCTGATTGGTTGCACTCTGTCATTTGCAAATCGGTCCATGCACTTTTTGATAGTTTGTGTTTTCATTTGAACCAATAAATGAAGTTGCTTTTTTTTTTCTCAATTCAAAAAATAAAGAAATAAAAATACAGAGCTGTATTTCTGTTTTTTGGTTTCTGATTTCAAAAACGAGAAAACCAAACTCAAAAAAAACGCTCTGATTTGGCTTTTTTTTTTAGCAAATTCCTTTTTCATTTTCTTCTTTGACTGAATGACATTACAAGAAGAGAGTGAGGTGACTCAGAAGTAAAATATTTAAAAATAAAAGCCAAGCGTGTAGAATGGCCATTTTGTAACATCCTCTTGTCATGTCATTTTCTCGTTTTTTTGTTTGTCAGAAACCAAAAATGGAAATACAGCTCTGCATTTTCATTTTTTTTGTTTTTGAATTGAAAAAAAAAAAAAAAAAAAAAATGCTATTTCTGTTCGATTGTCAAATGAAAAGACCAATTTGTAAATTACCAACAGTGCGACCAATCAGGACGAAGATCAGTGTCCAATATGTACCTAACCTTTCCACTGCAGTCTTACTAATGCAAGTGTTGTGACGAAATTCTGTCATATTGTGGCATTTGCTGTCGTGTTGCAGCATTTGCTGCCATAGTTTGCACTTCAGGGTCACAGTACGTTTGCATTTTTTAAGGTGCTAAAACAGCTATTGCGTCAAAGGCTACAATAAATGCACATAAAATGCAGTGTTATTTTCAGAAAAAGGTCGAACAAACACAAATAGGTATTCGCTCGATTTTTTTTTTTTTT
>NC_045752.1:6631963-6632809 GCF_008692095.1 Etheostoma spectabile
AAATGTCATTTTCCACAGTGGCAGCATTATAGTTTAGCCTCTTCCCATTAACCCAACGAATCCTGGCACCGATTCGTCTGCCTTTTCAAACCGCTGTCTCCAGGGTAACTAAAGCAGTAACTCTTGCACCTGTTAAGTACTGAACAGAGAGAACAGATGATTCACCTGAAGCCAGACTGCAATCTCCTGTATTCGTAGGTTAATAACCTCCTGTAGGACCAGACCTGCAGCATTTCAGTGGGTGTTGTGCAGTGTTGGTGGGGAATCTAGCTGAACTACAATCAGCTGAACATGATTGCTAATTTTGATGAGGGGCTGTGATATTTTGCTCTTTTCATACAGACGAGGCCCTCACATACAATGCCTTTCCGTGGTGCAGGCAGGAGTTCAATAAAGGAAGGATGAGCAGACGACAGTTTTCTAAGCTCTCCAGAGGTTGTTGGTGGGGTTACTAAGGGTCAGTGATCTGCAGCCCCACAATCCCAGAGATGGTAGCTGTTGTGTGGCTACAGCAAGACAGCACCACCCAGCTGCAGGGTCAGGGCACCAGAGACTACGGGTGCTATCCCTTCGAATGTGACAAATACGATGTGACATGTCAGTGCATCGCCCTCTTTCACTCATACTGGTGCACTATTTCTTTTACCCCCTCTGTTTCTGTCTCTGGCACCCAAACACCCCCACACACAGGAACAGACACATAAATACAAGAAAAAAGCTTTCTCTATTTCTCTCTCACAAAACCAGACACAGAAACAAAGGCACTCAAAGAGAGAAAGGCAGTTACTCACTCTTGCATGAAAATATGCACGCACACACACACACACAAACACACACACACACACA
>NC_045752.1:6632819-6634935 GCF_008692095.1 Etheostoma spectabile
CACACACACACACACACACACACACACACACACACATCACTCTACTCCCCCTGTGGCTGTCATCAAAAGCAGCCGCTCTGCCCTACACTATGTAAAAGTAATCGCTTGCTTTTATTCTCTCTGGTCTCAGCTTCTCTTTTCGTCCCGCTCATTCCTGTCTTTTGTGATGACTTCCAGTCATTCTACGTCATCCCACCTCTCCGACACCTTTCCTACCACCCAACAGTTAAGTGCATTTACAGACTGTTTCAGATAGGGCTGTCATACATATTTCAAAGGCATTTCAAAGCACATTCAAAGGCTACACAGGGCGTACTTTTGCACTGTGGCTTTTTAAAGTCATTTTTTGTTCTTGAATAAGACATTCATTGAATGTAATGCTCTAATACTTGCTCTAGCATTAAATTTACTTTTGCTTTTCACAGTGGGTCACTAAAATATTTGACGTGTCTTTTATGGACTTAAGGGGATGTCTTGCATTGGAAGAAAGTAATATACAGTATATCATTTATTAATTTACTACAGAATTTAAAAATGACTCATATTTAAAATGCCACAAGCAAACAACTTCAAAGGGTTCTCCTTCAAACACTGTTGATGATTGTAAATTATATTTCTTATTGTGATTCACTGCTATATATATTGATATTTTGCAATTATAGAGAACGTAGTATTTGTAATAGTTGTGCATGCTCATTTACTGATGAAGCTACAGTATTTACAGTAATATATGTAAGATGCATGTCAGTATAAAATAGCAAAAATCAATATTATTTGATAGATAATTTGTCATTTTTGATGTGGGGTTACCATTGTGGAAACCTTTAGAAATACTAATACAACAAATAGTATCGCTACATACACACAAATAAACATACAGAGATACACATTTGAATAATGATTCACTTAAGAAACACAAACATTAAAAGTGTGGTTATGAAAAAAATAAAAAATAAAACCCACACACACCAATTATGACAAATGGAAAACCATACAATGAATTTCCTCCTTTGATGCTGTTATGGAAATTTTTTAATTCACCTGCACGTCTGATCGTCCACATAACCCCCACCCAGGATCTTAGAATGCTGGGAAGTGTTAATAATATTTAAAGTTAAACGCCATCTGTTCCCAGGGCCTAACGTGAATACCAATACGACCGGCAAACGTTGCAATTAATGGAGCCAAGATGTCAGAAACACCGGAGAGGCAAGCTTCGAGCCTCCTGCTTCAGGAAAAGAGAGGCAGATGTGATGTGATGTGAGCAGAGATGACTTCTCTGTTCTCGGGGGAAAAAAACTCCTCTTGTCCCCCATTTCGCTACCTCCATCTGCCCATATGGGCGAGGATCCCCAGTATCATCTTTACTTAGGGGAATCTGTTTTGAAATATATCGGCTTTATAAATGCCTGTCTCTTTCTATTTGAATGTTTTTACACAGAGCCGAGAAGCATCAGTCAGGTAAATGAGAGGCATGCTGTTTTTTTTTCTAAAATAAAAGCAAATAGCATTTGCCCTGCCATACACAGTTTGTTGCCGCAGGGATGTTCTGTTTGTGTTTGTGTCTGTGAAAAGGAAGGAATTTCAGTTGTTTGTTAAAAAAAAATAGTATTCAGACGAGAAGAGAGAAGCAGGCATTTATACACTTCACATTACTGACTAATGTGGATGAATTTGAAAATGTATAATTTATGGGTGGAAAGTTCTTTTCTAATGCATATCAGTGTTTTCAGATCCTTATCAAAAAGTTTTCTGTCAACATTGATATCTCTTCTTTTCCTTATTTTCAAGTAATGGCAGTTGGGTAAACACAAAATGGTGCTTTGAGGCTATGATGTGGTAAAGAAAACTCAGCTCTCTCGCCTCGGAGTTTCTCTGGCATTATTTTCATTAGTTTCAGTACAGCCAGTCACATAAAAAGGGAACGGCCTTTCTCCTTGTTTTGCGCCAGGTTATATCTCAAATTCTCACTTTTTAAAATCTGCTCTAGAAATAAATGTATACATTGAATTCACGGTTTTATAGTTGTGTAGTCATCACATTACATTTTTAGACAATTGTATCCATAGCAAATGAGATTTGGGGAGCAGTGTCTTGCTCAAGAACACATCAACAT
>NC_045752.1:6634945-6637699 GCF_008692095.1 Etheostoma spectabile
AGAACAGGGAATGGAACCACCAACGTTACATTATAGTTGATAGCTTCATCACCCAACAATTACAGAATATGGAGCTTAAACAGAGACATTTGAAACACCTTTTCCCCCTGGCCTTCTGTTCACTCGAAGTTGTGTGTGTTTTTGACAGCCAGCACAGAGCTTTTCAATAGGACTCCCCCAAGAAGGTACTACAAATTTAAAAACACCATTATCGCATCACTCTCCCCTTCTCTCTCTTTCTTCACTATCCCTAACACCATGTCCACAGTGGAGGTCTGCGCTGGAGAAGCCAGCCTTTGTGCGTCCCGGTGGGATGACTGGTGTCACTGTTCACACATTCAGGTTCATGTGACATTGACCCGTGGGTGACAAGAGAGCTCAATTCTCTGGTGGGTTAGGTGTCGCCAAGGTTGCTGAAAGCATCAACCGGCAGGTCATGCTTTGAAGCATGCAGCATTCAATGGACTTACTTCAATGGCTCAGGCTAAAAAAAAAAGCCTGACAGCCCAAAGTGACACTACGGCATGTTATATTAATCTATTTAAGATTAAAGTCTGTGAGCCTTTGACAGTTTCAAATAGACATACACAACCCATAGAGAGGACACATAAAAGTGTCTGTAACGAACATAATCGCATAAACAATTATAAGCCAGAGTGCAGCGATACTATAATAGATCTATTATCCATATGTTTATCATCCCGACCTGTGTCTGATTATTGCTGCTATGGTCCAGTGGGCATGTTGGAGTGTTTGCTCAGAGGAAGAGCAAGCTATGCCTTGCAACATCAGCTGGCCTCTAAGCTGCTTCTATAATGCATGAAGATCAATACGTTGTGGCTTTGTGAGTGAGGCCTTGCAACTCTGTGCCCATATCAAGTATTACCGCCAACTGCCCTACCGTTTGAAGAGATCTATGCCTTTGGATTTATCAGGGCTCGGGGGGAAAGCAGACTACAAACTGGATACCCAAACTGCTATTGTTTGGAAGGAAAAAAACAAATACAAAGCTAGTATTGCTGTGTTTGGGGTATTTCTGACATCTGTAGTTTATGAGAATATTTGATGATGACTTTCAGTGAAGCATTTTACAGAGATCTGTACTAAAGGGGCATTTCACCAAAAATCCTTCTCCCTTTCATTTTTGCAAGACTTCGACTGATTCCCCATTGAAGGCTTTTGCTTGCTGCGTTCATTGTATACATGCTTGTTGGACTGTGTGTTGTGTTATATTTTGAACTCTCATGTGCAATATCTACATATTTAGATAATTTCATCACCAAAGGTGTTAGCACAGTGGATGTGCATCTGCAACTATTGTTGCAAAAAGAAGAATCTGCTTTTCTCACACTACTAAAGCAGTACACCCCCCTACGCTGATGCAGTGACGGGTTTGTATTGAATAAAGACAGTCCAGGTTAAGTGTAGATTACTTAAATGTACTCTGTGGATTTCTCCTTTTGAAGAAACATGATTTTATTTACATTCAAACCTTCTCACCAAAATGCATTTTGTGTATACTTACCACCAAGCATAAAAATGTGTGTTGCCAAGCCTTTTTTCAAGCTGTGCCCTCTGCGTTCTTCTATTCTTTAGCTACCTTTGAAAAAAAAAAAAGAAAAATGGATTCAGTGTCCATTTTATTCATTCATTCATTTATTCGCAGACAGAGACCCAAGACATGTAATTAAGGGCTTGTGGCTAAATGATAACCAGTAACTGGGCTGCCAAATAATGTATGTCAGTGTCTAGCAGGCAAACATTACACTGCAAATATTATACTGTACATAAAAGGGGTTTTAAGGATTATTGAGAGGATCTGTACACACACCTTCACCAGTCAAGGCCACAACAACAACAACAACAGCAGAGAATGGCTGCAATTGCACTAAGACAGTAGAAGGAAGCAAAACTATGATTCCAATGACTAGAAAAGGTTAGAGAAATAAAGTATTTTTTTAACAGATATGTGCTTTACTTCTTTCCTTTCTTGTTTGTTAGATTGGGACCCTTCAGAGTTATCTTCATGTTGGGAAGCTATTCTCTGTGTTCCCCTGTTCAGTTCCCCAAACGTATTGTCAGCGATTCACAAAATTGCCAACAACAGACAACCATTTAGCTTTAGTTCATTAGTGTGAGAACTCAGACCATACCATGTTGTGATTTAAACTGTTTCCTTTAGATTCCTCCAGATGAGATATTAAACTGTTAAAAGTGTCCTTGTGTTAATAGAAATTGTAAAGGTGTAAGTTGTTTGAGGCATAACAGGTGCAAAAAACTAACAGGAGAGTCAGAGTGATGTGGAGCACAGTCTGCACACACCCACACAGTCCTGTGAACCGCGCTAATCAGGGGAAAGTGAAAACACCTGTGGAGGTGTACCAAGGGTATGTAGAGCCTTTAATAACTAAAAGTGGTTCCTTATAATTATCTCATCAAATTACTTTTTTGTATGAAAGAACAATTTGTTTTTGGTCAGGCCCTACTAAATATACACTAAATAAACTTTGCTTCATTCAAACAACTGTAAGTGTAATAGGTTGTAACATTTGCGCCATGTATTCAGACCCCTCGTAACAAATCACCATACTATTCCGATAATATTCCTTTAGGGAGGACTAGATCATGAATCAATAGTGCTGTTATATGGATTTTATTGAACAGATTTATTGGTTTCTCAGGCTGTAACATATCTTCTGTAGTGTCCCTATAGGACATTATATATATATATATATATATATATATATATATATA
>NC_045752.1:6637709-6645941 GCF_008692095.1 Etheostoma spectabile
ATATATATATATATATATATATATATATATATATATATTTTCTGGTTTTAAAGTCATAAAATGTGTAGCATACTGTAGTAGGCAACCACACATACAACTATCCAAATTCATTTATGCATTTATTACAGTTGACATACCTTGTGCACTTTGTGTGACTTTCACAACCTGACGAACTGTTAAACCCGACAAGTCCCTGGCCGCTCTCCCTACAGCCTAATGGCCAAGTTTACTGGCTGTTTGTCTTGTTTCATGGTAATTGGGGGGCAACTGACTCTACAGCATAGTCTCTGCTATCCTTTTCCTGCTAAAATTCTTCTGCTGGGCCCCTCTAGGTCCTCTGCTTTGTGGGTACGGGTTTCTGCTCTAATGATGTCATAATTGCTGTTTTCGCTTGCAGTGGACAATGGTTGCCAAGCCGGAAGGTGGCCCAGATCAAACCAGGGACACCATGATGATGAAGGCACAGTTGATGCAGAAAAATAACACATTCATTAAAGTGTGATACATTGCGTTCCATTTTTCGATGCTAGTACTCATATTTTCCATCCTCATTAGTTCCCTACCTGCCCCACCACCAGGTTATCCACAATACATCATTAGTCGTAAAAAATGCAAATGCATATTTACAGTATTGTGTCAAAACAATGGTAGCCTGACATAGCTACATATATAGACACATTTATACACACATAACTCAAGAGATTGTCAAAATCTATAAATATACTTTTTTTGTATTTCACTCATCATTTCTACGATGTCTGTTTCTTCAATTTACAAAGGCCAGCTTGCCTCCTCACCGCACGCACACTCACAGGAGTGAGATAGCGCAGTGCTGTTTGAACAGTCATTTCTCAGTCCAGCTGAATTAACGCTGACGCTCCAGTTTGCTCAGTTTGCTTTCTGAAAACTCCCCTCTTCCTCTTTTTAATCCTCTGAGGGGAAGCAGAGAGAGGGAGCGGGAAAAAGAGAGAGAGAGACCATGCAGCATTGAATGCTGACATGGACATAACTTGCCTTCCCTGCATACCTTGTTTACAGTCTCCCTTCCTGCTGCTATACCCTCCTCTCTCAATGGAGCCATAAAAAACAAATAGTGGCTTTTAGAGAAATTGCCTGTGCACTGAAGATTAATAACAGTTGCACCAGTTCCAGATCCAAGAAAGGCAAAAACGATATTGGAAGATTAAACGTGCCACATCTCTAAATTGGAATGATTCAGAGCTCAGGCTGCTCTCTAACCAGCTTACTGAGAGACAAGGCCTGGGTCTACCTATCAGACAAAGAGCATCATTAAGTATTTACTTCTGGATGAGGATCCGCCGAGTATAACAATGAGCTGAGGGTGGGATCGATCTTTTGTGTCTAAGATGGAAGTGTGGTGGCCCTGGAGCCACAAGAGTAGCCTACACAAAAAGACAGGTCGTCCTGTGTGAGGTAATTGTTTTTACAGTTTGTAGCCCATTAATTAAAATATCCGGATGGCACTATGTAAAGAGAGCACCAATTTGACTCTTTATTATTATTAAACAAAAGAGTAAGTGCAGGACGAATCATTTGGCTTGCTGTTGGACCTTCAATATAGGCTACCTGCACACCTTTGGAAATAGACACTATTGTATTTAGGCAGTCCTCTTACTGTAACTCATCCTAATAAAGATTAGGTGGCCAAGTTAAGATTTAATGAATCCTGAGAAGCATCGTCCGCCTCTGGAAAAAAAATAAAAAAAATGAAATAATCAAAGTCGTGAAATTAAAGTAATCTTATGTTTTGCTCTAATATTACCATCTTCATAACATTTTGATAAATGACTAGTTTTTATGATAAGAGCAATTTTTGTTTTTACATGTAGGCAATCCTCAATCGATTAACCACGCCTTGGTCTGCATGTTTTCAGCAGTGCCATGGAATTTCTATGGTAACAAGGAAACACACGTCTCCGCAGCAACCGGACCAAGGCGTCCAGTGTGAAGTTGCTTAGCAACCACTATAAAAAAAACAACGGGCGTCACGTTTTGGTAGCCCCACAAATTAATTAGTTATCAACATTGCTCTTCATTTCCGCTTTAGATTCGTCTTTACACGGCAACACCTGTGTTTTTTGATGAACAAGATGGAGCTAAAAACACAAGGCTTTACCGTGAAGGCCACTATGAAGAACTCCGTGGTGAGTAAAGTTACTTGACGTCATACAGTTTGCTAACGTGCGGGTAAGTTAGCTTTAGCAGTGCCTTTAGCATGTAGTTGAACTGTCTTATTCTAAAACAATCAACTGACAGCCGAATACATTGCATATTTACTGTATGGCATGCGTTATTAGGGACGTTGTGACAAAATATATTGTCATATTTGGGATAAAAGAGTGCATTTAGCGATAGGTAACGCTAATTAATTTCTCATTCAAGTTATCATAGCGAGCATAATTTACAACTAACGTTTGGCTTGATATACTAACAGTACTTTTAAATGTTTGAGGCATTTCAGACGAGACTCGTACAGTATATTAGGGCCAGAGGGGCTGAGTTTTGTTTTGTGTGGTAGTTAGGTTACATGACAGTCTGGGCACCCACGTGCTGCCATCCACCTGCCAACACTATTGTCTAACGTTAGGTTAAGTTAGCTAAAATTGATAGAAAAGGATGGTGGGGGGGCTGCCTCTTACTTGCCGTTTTAAGTGATCCTTTTACTCTTTCTTTTCCTTTTATCATTTTTCTAGTTATTCAGCACAACCTATCAACTTTCTTCTCTTTGGCAGAGCAAAAATCTCAACACTAAATAGTCCAGAGAGATTGGGTACAGCAGCAGTAGAAAAAGGAAAAAACCAGAATGCCTGGACATATTCTCTCCAACTATTATGTGTGCATGATTTGTGTATGTGTGCGGGTGTGTGTAATTCTTTTGGTCAGACAAGCTTGGGTGTGTTTCACACAAGAATGGGGATTTGAAAACTCTAAAATGATCCAATAACGTTTATGGGCTAAAACGCCACTTTTAGAAGCCATAGAAGCTATAACGCATTAATTAGACACTATGAAACGGAGAAGCCATATGCTAAGAAAAATCCAAATGTCTTTCTTTTTTTACAACATCTCGGTGATACCACATTAAAATAAAAGGGGAATTTTTTTATAGACTAACATACTTGTGGGATAGTTGGAGTTGTGCACAGCACATGATTTGAGGATAATTTTGTTTGCCTAGCCACCAAAGCTTTTATGTGTTCTATAGAAACAATTGTGCACTTATTTTTGTACTGGTGCCCTTTCTCTTATTCTGGGACAAATTAACAGGTGCTAACTGGACCACCATTTCCTTGCAGAGCAATCCCCATCATGGACCTCCAGTGTAGTTAAACTGTGTTGAAGCTCCCTAATTTTTAAAGACAGTCAGGTCTGGTCTTCCTCTCCTCTCATTTACCACAAATGAAGATGGATCAGGAAAGTGTAATAGGTTTTGAATCGCAGAGGACATCAGTCTTTATTGATAAACTGTATTGATTGGTCAGTAAAACTAGCTTTTGTGCTGCCAAAAAATAGATTATTATAAGAACTCTGGACTACTTGTATCTGTAGTATAGGTCTTCTGTATCTGTTTCTGCAAATGTATTATTACGTTGAGTTATAAAGGTGTTGTCACAGTGGTCCATAGTGTACCAGTGTGTAAAAACAATGCCATTGTGCTGAGAGTATAGTAGTCTGAAGCATATCTTTATGGTCTGGAGTCTTGTTGTTGAGTAAAGAAAAGCTTTAATACAGCATTTTTTCCTCAGGAAATGTCACACAAGACACCCAGTTGGTAATACTGCAAATATATAAATATTGCAATACGTTCATATGTTGGGCTCAATCACCATTGTGTTACCTCCTACAGCTAAAGATAGTGACTTAACAGACATATTTAAATGAAAATATTTGAGATTACAGCTTTAAATATGATCTTGTTAAAATAGTGTAATGTTTGACATTGGCTTTTCCCTTCAGCTGATGTTGTTTGCCACCAAAGGCCACTGAAAGATCTACATGTAGCCTCCCGCTGTGTTCTGGCAGATGTGGTAGGCCATAGGAGCAGCTATGGTGATAGACTGTTATGACCCCGACACACTAACCCGACAGATGGCCGCAGAAAAGGCAGTCGGACTGACTGCCTCCCTGAGTTGGCCAAAAAAAGTGCCTCGGAACACACCGAAGCCATGCCAACTGCTGACGGCAGCTGATTGGACGAACGCGTCATAAGGGTCTGGTTTCTCCAGAAATTCAAAGCCAAACTGTCATGGTGGCTTGTTCAGAATCCAGTCTCATATTTTACTAAAATAGTTCACCGAAGTGTGTTTCTGAAAGCATATTAAGCTACAAATAGGCCATGTAGTTTCTGAATCTGTCTTTTTTTCAGATCGTCAGATTTTGAGAGACTCTAGTCACGCTCATCCTGCTTATCATTTCCGGGTTAGCACTCCACCAATCAGATTGGTCATTTGAGTCTGACTGCCAGCAATGCACGCCTTCGGACCGAGCATGTCAAGTCGGCCAAAATGAAGGCCGCCGGCCCCTCCGACGAACAACGGCACAAAAAACACCAGACTCGTGTCACCAGCCTCGCCAGGCTGTCAGACAGCTGATTTTAGGGTTAGTGTGTCACGTTAGGCTGCTGAAGAAAACAAGCCTCCTAGCAGCACATTTACACAGGCATCCTTTCTTTGGTGCGCTCAAACCAAAATTAATCTGTGCTTGTTTGAGGTTATGTTAAAATAAAAATGCCATCACACCTTTTAAACACTGGAACCTGTGTTAATTATAGTCCTTCTTTACTGTTGATATTGTACTGTACAAGTTCAGATTATTTTACATGGATAATTACAAGAGAGTGAACAGGTACTGTACTCACTAACAAGTTGAGGTCCACTTCTCTCATCAGAAAGACGACCTTGCTTCAGTTTTTGTGAGGAGAGTTGTGCTTTGCTCTGTTTAGGTATATGCAGTATTGTATAAAAGAAGCATTGTCTGAGATGCCTTACATATTACTTCTTCTTGCTTTGAATTCCAACTTACCGCTTTTACACAGAGACAGTTGCTGCAGGTGAACAACAAAGCATTTCACAGGCAGTCATATTGCTCAAATCGACAGATTAAGGAAGAATTCTTTTACTTGCACTTGCCAGATCTCTAAGCCAATTATCCCCAACCTATTTTTAGCTTGAGACAACACCACTCTCGTCATTAGAATCTCTTTCGTTAAATGTGGAAATGAAGACAGGTGGCTTAAAAGACATTTTTATTTTTTTGTATATTTTCTACATGCAAACTTGGCAACTTGTCATCGTCTTTGTGTTTTTGGATGTGGAGACTCTACTCATTCAGTAAGTTCCGAGAATACCTTTATTTCTGTGTATGTTGACAGTTTTTGGTGCATGGTGAAACGAGAGCACTGCTTCAGAAGTTGAGGCATCTGTGGTTAGCAATAATTTAATGAATGAATTTGAAGAAACGTTTCTGTCAGCAATCCACCAGCTTTCACTTCTATATCTTTTCTACTTCTAAAATGTTGACTGTCCATTCTTGGCTACTTTGATGCAAACAATTTAACTAAGTCTTTCTCTCTGAATCCCAAATTTTTTTGCAAACAGCTTTTGCCTTGTTACTTTCACATTGCATTTAAAGGAACAACAGTAAATACCTGAAATTGAAACTGCAGCAATATTTTTTCCTATGGCAAGGACTGCCCTGAGATGCAAAAGAGGCAGTTAGAGCTACAGTATCATTGACTTCTTCCTCCTTTTTTGAAGGTCATAAACAAATCTCCTGTCAAGAGCCTTTACAAGGAAGGCTCCTGCAAAGCCCTTTAATATTCACCATCTCCTCAGAGGATCTGCTACGTCTCGAACATGAATGATACTCCCACATTACTTTACCACTGGCTAAATCCTCAACAAAAAACATTACTTTTTTCAGAGGCTTGCTTGTGTCTGTTGCCTTCTGTTTTTTTCCCTCCCTTGTGGTCACTGACATATCGCTCCAGAGAGGGCTTTGCGGAGAGCTGTGATTTGTAGGTAACGACAAGGCCATTTCAAGCCGTGACAGGGTATGGGGACTTGAAGCATAGGCTTATTATGCTTTAAAGTATTTGTGGTCATAGAAATTGAATCAATAGCACAGGCCCCTGAAACTCCCCCTTTTTTTCTAGTGATCATCCCCAAGCATTTGACGAGAAAAAAAGATGCACATTACATTCTGGAGGGAGGTCACCACCTTGTGTTTCAGACAGAGAGGAGAACAAAGCTGTTATTTTCTGTGTCAGAGGCTTATTCCAAGTTGGTGACAAAAAATAGGGTATGGGCAGAGAGTGCAAACACCTGCACAGTGACACAAATGCACATGAATACACATATTGTAAATACGAACATTGCAATTGACACAGAGAAAGAAAGATATATTGATTTCCTTGAGTTATGTGGTATAAGTCAATGAAATGGATAAAACTGCTTGTCATGGTATAATCATGTGAAAATATCTATCTTTGGCCGAACCTGTCAAATCAAAATACTTCAAAAACTACTTCATTCTTCAAAAACAATAAAAATCCAATATTGCCTTAAAGAAGGTTTGCGCCTTTGTCCTCAATTGTCCAATAGATGTTTTTCACGGCAGATTGTCATAGCACTTTCCATTCCATCTAACATGTCCTAATAAGCCATGCCATTGAGCCAGCATTCACAATATTAGAGCCTTTACAGGGCACTGAACAAAATGCAGTCATCCTTAGGGTTATTATTATACCTGTGCCTTTCCTATGATGACATGTAAAAAAGCCTGTACAAAAAAAGACATTGTATAGCGATCACACTATTGACTGTATCGCAGTTGAGGAATGCATATTGTCTCACAGTAGGCAGTTTATCATCATATCACCCGACCCAGTTATGCAGCACATTTTGCTTAGCCTATTTCTAGCCTGATAATCAGACAGAATTGCCATTTTGTTTAAGTACATTCCTTCAGCTGGATTTTGTGTTTGTTATCTAAGTTGTTGTTGGGGAATGGGTGTTTTGTTACCTAACCAATAACTAGCGTGTGACATATTCATCCAGCAGATATAATTTTCAGTTGACAGGGACATGGCTGTAGCGGCAGCTAAGAGGAGCCAACTTAACGGCTTTCACAACAATCAAAAAGAAAAAGAAAAAAAAGATTTAGCGCTTGAAAAGTTTGTATTGTAAGACAATTTACAACAACTTGTACTGTGTTGATTTCATCCATGCTTGTCACATTGAGGCCCTTCTAATGAATGTTGCTAGGTAGCTAGCTATGTAGTTTTTAGTTATTCCAGCTACATGTAGAATGCTCTTCTATAGCGAAGCGCCAGCCCTATTTTTACGCTGAACAAATTAGAGATGTGCGAGGCATTTCAGATGTGTGGAGCCAGGCTAACTTATTCCATCTTTCTGTTTAAACGAGTAAAAACATTTGGTCAATAACTATTGAGCTAACTTGGGATCAGTCATCTAAATTGGGTACAATTGATTCATAGACTCGTAAATATGTGGAATATGTGACCTTAGATTATCATCATGCCCTGTAATTGATTTCTGTAGTCTGTAATTTGTTGGATGTTTGCCTTAACACATCCTGTAATGTTTTTTGTGCTTTTACGCTGTACCAACGACCGTCTCTGAGGATATTCGCAAGGTCTTAAGTGTCAAGAAGCTGTTTGTCTCAGGATATGTTCCTTGATGAAAAGACATGAAGGAAAGGATAAAGCTCTAAATGTGTCTACACTTGCCTGTGTCCTAGACTACATACCAAACAACACACATGCAAGAATATGGACATGATCCTCTTTTAAATGATGTATTGTACTGTTCACCTGAGAGGGCAAATCGACACAAACTACGCCTGATCCCAAACTCAACGTTTGTGTTGTGATGGTCTGCAGATTGCTGAGCCGATAGACTGCTTTTATAACATGCACACCTCATTTACTGTTTGCGTGGCCTCTGGGATAGAAATTGAGCTGGCAAATTCTGTCCCCAAGTCTGCTACAATTCGACAACCCCTTTTCCCCCAGCCATACCGTCATCCCTGGCTCATCCCACTAACCCCAGGGGACAGATGGAGACTCCATGCTAGCAAACGTGACCTCCATATCTTATTGCTTTCCTCCCCTACAGCATCATCATTATATACCTGAGCAGATGCCTCAGCCTCCTCTTTGTCTTTATATCACTCTCTCTCTCTCTCTCT
>NC_045752.1:6645951-6648848 GCF_008692095.1 Etheostoma spectabile
CTCTCTCTCTCTCTCTCTTTCTTTCTCTGCAGAACCTTCATTCAACCAAGCAGGTCCCTGAAGATGAAAACATTTTACACTGAGAAGCAGCGGGTTCCTAGACAATTACTGTACACACTGATAAAACCTAAACTAAATCAGCCATATGATAACAGTAAATAATAATAATACCAATCAAATACTAAGAGGGATTTAATGTTGATTTATTTATTTGTTTTGTATTGTAGTAATTTTTGTCAAGATTGTGTAAAGCTGCCTACACATGATACGCAATGTCATTTCTGCGCACCGCCAGGCAGGGCGCAGAGCAGAGCGCAGAGGGCAAAGTGCTGTGCAGGTAAACGTCATCAAGGGTGGCAAGGAAGCGATTTTCCATTGCTAGGTAATGACATGCTGGTATCTCATTGGTTGCGCTTTCGAAAGGTCAGCGGCAACTAGGTCAAAGTTGAAATAATTTAAACTTTGAGACACCACGGGCAACACAGCGCATAGTTGGGCGGCACCGCTCTCTCCACAGGAAATCAATGCAACGCGGTTTTGCCGCCTTTCATGTTTAGGGGGCTTAAGGGATGTGTTGACTCACATCTCAGCTATTTGCCTTTGACTCTCTAACCACTGAATGTCATCTTAATGAATTAAGCAATCTGAACAACTCAGACAAGTGACAGTTTAGAATTGATCCTTGATTAGGGTTTAAATGAGTTTAGAATTCCAGTGCAACTGGATTAAATGTAATCTCACTTCAAATTGAAATATAAACTTAGTTAAAATGCTGTCTTAAAATTAATTTGGTTTAGAATGAATCCACATTTAAAAGTGTGTCTAATGATCTGATGTGTCTTAGTTAAAGCTTGATTTAAATTGATTAAATCCTTTCTTCTCTCCACTAAAACACCACGGGGTCGGGAAATAATAACGAACATAACATGATTACAGCGAGGATAGAAAGGGCTGCAAGTTTGAGGTAGAAAGAAGCCCATTGTCGGTTATATGAATAGCGGGCGGTTGTTGACCAAGATTGAACCTTGAAAGCTTTTACGGAGATAAATTTGTCTATTTATTATGTTCACTCACAGTCAAAATCATTCTTCCTATCACTCCAAACACATTTACCTGACACAGGAACTCATAATGTGCCCAGCGTGATACATAAATTGGCCATGAAGCCAGTTGGGGGTTTTGTGTCTGTGTTGTGTGTGAAGCAAACCTATACAAGTAAGGGGAAAATTGAGCAAGTAACCGCTGCATCTGTAGATTCTCTCACCTGTCTGCTTGGCTGCCTTACTTGAACTGCCCCATGGAAGTGTTTTATAAAACTAGTGGTGCTTGTAGACACACACACACACATACGCACACACACACACACATACACACACACACGCACAAAAACTATTTTTCTGCATCTTTCCCTCTGCCCCTGCACGCTCATCTTATCAGCACCAGAAGCTCGTTGTCCATCCCGGTAAGCAGCTGGGTTATTGGAGGAAGAATTGAGTCATGGTTAAAAAGGTTAAATTGGCAATGGGCTCTGAAGGCCTCCTGGTGTTTCCATTACTATCAATCAACAACGCGCCTAAAGGCCTTGAGTGGACAGAGCATTGGCTGACTTAGAAATCTTCCACTTTCCCCCATAACTTTTGACTTTGTTGACTTTGGCTTCCTCTGTCCTTACTTCTAACAGCAGTGAAAAAGGACTGACCCAAATAGAAGCACATTTTCAGCATTCTTTAAAAAAATATTTTTAATCCATGAAATGCTGTTAATTAAAAATAACCATTAAAGGAAAGTACATCCCTGTAAATGCTATTTCATTTGAGACTTTGCTTTGATCCACTAGAAACCTAAATTTGGTGTTTTGTTGATATTTAAAATTTACATTTTAAGAGTGGATAAATTTGGTAGAACTGACAAATAGTTTCTATGCTTGATGTGCTTCTCACCAGGTATCAGATAGTTGTGTTATAAGGATGGCATGCTATGTGAAGTGCATGACTGCTGAAATGTCTGTGACCTTTTTCCGTGGAAGAGCAAAGAAACATGGAAACTTCAGTCAGATATGGAGCCGTACTTCTACAGCATTCTATCATAGCCTTGTAGGAAGCGCTTGGCTGATTATGTCTATTATGTTTGCTTTCCTCAGAGCTTGGTTGACAATTACACTGGCCTCTGTGTTTGTTATGTTCTCCTTCAAGCCCTTGTAGCTTGCATTCTAATTAGATGGCTTTTAATGGAGAATGTTTATTGCTCCTTGCAGGGTCTCTATTTTCCGCTCTAGAGTTAATTAGCCCTATGTCATGTGATAACCAGTGTAGAGGACATCCAGACCCATGCTTCTTCTATGAGCAGTGTCCTTCTCGTATCACAAGCAAGAATGAAGGGTTGACTTATATGTTATTAGGTCTTGAGATGGGAAATTGTACACATTTCCCTGAACATCGATCCCTGCTCCAATTCAGATGAACCCATGTAGGCTATGTCCCTGCACATTCCTGGGGAACACTGCATGTGTGAAAGGAGATTCATTAGTCTCAGTCATATTAAAAGCACAGATGAATATGAAGATATAAGTCTCATGTAAATGCAGTGACCATATAATCAAATTACTTAATGTTGTAAGCCGGCATTCACACTGTTGCGCTGCAAATTTTTGTGTCGCTGTAAAGGTGCTCTAAGCGATGTTACGCGTGTTTTAGGCTACAACATTTGTTGTCACATACAGCGAACATCTCAATATCCGCGAGCTGTCTGTCCCCAGAACACACTGTAAAAAAACGTGTCTCTGTAGACAGCCCGGGGTCTACAAACGGCGACAAAAACAAACTATGCCCACATGCACCACGAAGCATACACAAACAGTGTTCCAGCCAATAACCAACAAGAAGGATTTGGGGGTGGGG
>NC_045752.1:6648861-6667847 GCF_008692095.1 Etheostoma spectabile
GGAAGCACAGAAGGGAGGGGACGGGATGAGGAGGAGGGAGGGGCAAGCTAGTCTTGTTTTGTTTGAAAATATTTCAAATGTCAACAAGAAGTAACTTCACCCAACATCACTTCACATCACAAGTTTATTTCCGTCATCTATATGGCCAAAATAACCACTTTTGCCGCTTTGCACCGGTTGTGGAGGTCCAGATACGTTGCAAAATCAACGCTGTTTTGTCTGGATTAGGGCTGAACAATTTTGTTTTGTTTGTTTTTTGCTGCTTGATAGAAAAGTAAACTTCCACCGTTCTCCTTTTACGTGATTATTACTGGCCGACCCTTCGCCTTTAACACAGGTAGCCATGTGGGCAACCAGGCTAAAGCTAATATAGTTAGCCTAAACAAACAAGGGGTCCGTCTGTCCCAACTAACGTTACGGTTTTGGAGCCACGACGCTGGAAACCTAACACTAATCTACAACAGAAGTCTGTGTCTGATCTAACGTCATTCCCACTGATTTAATTGTAATTGGATACACAGAGTTTGTTGCTAGTGCGCATGACATGCAGGTCTGATCAATTTATCAAACTAACAAGCTGGCCCCGCTAGTCGACCACAACCTGGAATTTAGAGGAAGCAACATGCCGTCATTGTCATTCACGTTAGCCACGTTAGCCAGATTTTTCCAATATCGTGCAGGCCTAGTCTGGATTAATCTGGATGATTGGAAGTACATTGCCAAAATAAGACTGACAAGCCGGGCTTCCCGCTTTGCACCTTCACAACTTAGCAACCTCCGAGCTAGCAAGCTAACGTTACATGCTGTTGACAATGGCAACTTTTGACAAAAAATGTCAACATGGCAATAAGGCATGCCTGTTTGGTTCTTTCTGTGAATGATTATAACGATTTACAAAGAATATGTGTAGCTGTTTTATAGCTGACAAACACTGCTAATTGTCTCTGACGCCTTAACTGTGTTATGAAGCTGTTTGTCTTAGGAAATGTTCCTTGATGAAAAGTTACTGTACTTCCAAGTTAAGTATTTTGTTGTGTGTCTGTGTTTTTGTGTAAATGTACCTGTTACAAGTGACACATTACTGCTCTAATGTTCATATTCTGGACCTAAATGAGGCTATGCTTAAGTGTATTTAACTGACGGACATTAGCATTTTATTCAACTACCCTCCATCATTATCATCCATCAGACTGACTTGTCCTTGCTAGAGGAGATGAGGGCCCTCATAGTGTTGGCACGTGTACTACAGGGTCATATGTGGCAGGCACACTGCCTACATCAACATAATAAGAACCAGTCACAGAAAAAATCAATGTATCTGACAAATACTGTTGTTCCAATCCAATAATGCCAAACGGTGGCCTTTGTTTTGCTAGCCCCCACTTTGAAAATCTTTTAAAATCACCATCAGGGCAATAACATTGACTTGACCTTTTCAATTTTGCTGACTACCACAGAGACAAAAATGAGCTGTATGTTTGTAATCCCTCAAGGACAATGTCAACCTCAACCATGCAGTAGTCATATATAGCAAATGCAACCTTGTAATAAATGTTATAAAAAAACATTTTGCAATACAAAAGAATACTTAAATGGGGAATATAAAGAGAGGTGGGATTTGAGAGAAGACCACCAGTTCCACCATCTTGCAAAACGAATGCAGTTTGAAACGCACAGAAGCCAACTTCATAGATGGTGCTCCAGGGCTTCGTTGTTCTTCACCTAGTGCCAAGAAAGTAAACCTGCAAACTGTATGTGATTTGAAGTGGTGTGTACGTTCCTTTCACAATTCCATTGAGGATTACTCTGCTATTTAGCTCATGCTTCGCATCCAGCTGAGTCAAAGTGCTCCCAGTTGAAGGTACGCTGAAGGCAACGGCTCTGTCGCAGCAAGCTGGAGAAGGCACGAGAAGGGAAGGGCTGGAGGGCAAAAGTACTCTGATACTGTCATAAATGATCCTCATCACGGCCTGGCACTTCTCTGATGCAGCCACCTTTGCTCATTACCCTTGCCATCCGGAAACACCATGCAAATTCTACTAAGGAGTGTTTGACCAACACGGCTTGCTATGGCAGAGGGAGATAGGCAACCTCTTTATGACTCATTCTCTCTCTCTCTCTCTCTCTCTCTCTCTCTCTCTCCCTTCCTGTCTCTCTACCTCTTTAAACGTCTCTTTTCCTCTCTCAGCCTCTCACTCCCTTAAGACAAAGGAGAACAAAGGAAAAGATAGAAGAAAGCAATATAACCTCTTGGCCCATATCTGCGGAGCACACCAGAGCATGTCTGGCCTCAGACACAGCTTTGCCTGTCCTTTGAAGGCCCTCATCTGCCTTTGATTTCAGCCAAACGGTTCAGCACACTGACAGATGCTCAACTTTCCATCTGTCACTCTGACACCCATCTCTTTAGTGTTGTTGAATCTAACTGACTTTGTTTGGACTGACAGTCTGGCTGTCTGAATAAGGTTGTGACACGGATGCTGATGTGAGTGCCAATGAAAGAGATTGTGATTTAGACCTTTAGTTGAAACAGATCAAAGAAAACCTCCCGCCTTTTTTTTAAGGTCGCCTGTATTGTCTTGCCTGCATTTCCTCATTAACATTTTAGAGATTTAGTTGATGCTCTGATACTCAGTGATTTAATGAGGAGTCTAAGGGTCATCATCACATTACCTTGACAACATTCCTCTGAGATGGGCCACAAAAAGACATAAAACTTCAAGCCAAGGAGAGTCGTAGAAGGCAGATTTTTTATGAGCGGAAATTAGAGTGAGTGGAGGGGAAAGCTATTGGAGAGTGTAGGTGATTCAAGAGAGAGGATGACGTAGCACACCTCTTAAACAGATGAGGGGTCATTTTATTATTGAAGAGGAAAGGGATTTTGCTGCTCAGACTGAATTTAGAAGGTCATATTTAACTATTGCTTAAACAAACAGTAATACATCTTTTCACAAATATTTTTAATATTTGCTTTGGGTAGGACTGTTTTTGAGATCTTTTGCATCAGCAATACGCATATCAATAGCAATATCATTGGTGTGTTTTGGTGAGACCAAAAGCACACTGACTGGCTAAGTTATGTCCCTTATTCAGTATTGCTCATTTACATACAGTAGCTTTATGCATAGATTTATGCTTGTCATCAGAGGTGTGGGAGGTGGCACAGAATGACTCATACTAATAACCTAGACACCTGTTTCACTGTCAGAGCATCAGCAATCTGCAAAGCAAGAGATGTAGAAGCAGTAGTAATTGGATGGATGGATGGATGGATGGATGGATTGATTGTAGGAGCAATAATTCATGAAACCGATCTCTATGACTTTCATACAAATCTTGCTCTCTGAATAAAAGACAGGGGTGGCTGGCACAAAGTGCCTTGGGCATGTATTTGCTTTAGCTTCATTTTATTTGTTTGTTGGTATGATTGCGTGCATGTGTGTGTGTCTTTGTTCAAGTGCCTCCCTGTAGCTCAGCCGAAAGTGTCGCTCCCCTGTCTGAGAGAGCTGCTTCTCCAAGCACAGTGTGAGCTTAGAGGTGTTTGAGAAGTTACCTATTTTCAAGACATCCAAGTGTTTTGTTTTGCTTTGTATCTCGGGCTAATCCAAAGGGCGGACTATCATTCAGAGCATTATCCTAGCTGGAGGTCTCAATAACAGACCTTTTTTCATATATGTTACTCCCTGTTAACTGTAGCAACCTCTGCTGGGAGCCTTTTTCCTGTCTTAGTCTGTAAACACATTTTGGATGAAGAAGCAATTTATGTTACTTTCATGTAGGTAAAAAAAAAATGGGAAGGGAGAAGATAAAGTGTGTATGTGTTTAGTATGACTGGATGCGTGCAACTAGTTTGGCAGACTGTGTCTTGGGTACCTTCTAGCAGGGATGTGGCCTTCCAGTTTAATTTATGTTAAGGTCAAATTTCAGACCTTGCCAGGCTTTGGTCTCTTCATGTTGTGTCTTTAAACAAACCCCCGGCAGCAAGACTGATTTCCAGAAATAGATAGTCACACTGGCCGTGTGTTAAGACCCAGGGCCTGGATTTCATTTTGCAATACATACTAATCACCTACATAATGTTTTCACTGTTAAACAATATTCCCCTAACAGAGGTAGAACCTGTATCTCTTCCCATGTGCAGTCTGCTTATCTCACCATGCCTCCCTCCACTCCTCAGGGATCTGTCAGTGCCGGGCTCCCTGTGACACTTGGGAATGTGTGTGTGCGTGTGCGTGTGTGTGTGTGTTGTGTGTGTGTATGTATGTATGTGTGTGTGTGTCTGACTGACCTGCTCTACTCTCTCATCTGTGCGGCTGTCTGACTGTGGCTCTGTGGACAAATCGATGGCCTCCTGCTGCACTAGGTGTGTCCTTCTCCTATTCCTCCCCAGTGAGCCTATTGCTGCCAAATCAAACCTCCCACAGCTCCCAGTGATGCATCCCTACTAAAGGCACAGCTACATTCATCTGCTTTGCTGTCTCACTGTCTATCTACTCATCTCCTCGCCTGGTTCCAGCCTGCTTGCCCATTTCAGTATCTCCCTGTCTGGCTGTTTATTTCCTCGACTGCCTCCTTATCTGCTTTGTTGACTGCCTCCTTACCTGCAAAACCAACTTGGGTTAAAACTTTTGGATGAGTCATTTAGCTGTTCTGAGCTGTGGCCAGCAACCCATAACCACTCTAAAACAAAGTGTTGTCACTGACTTCAGGTACATCAATATTCTTTGAGGTGGTTTTCAGTCTTCCATAAATTAAATCCAGTTATGTGGATGTTTATTGACAAGAAGCTACTTATTTGGTGAATAAAATTGGGAGGGCAGTTAAATTCTTCATTCTCAGCAGCAGAAGTGGCAACTGCAGCAGGTCAGGGATGTAGTTTTCCTTCTGTGTCTCATTAATTTCATGGCCCAGCGCAGTGTTTTAATACCTTCAGGTGTCGTCACTGATTGAGGCAGTAAAGACAACGCATTGGATCATTGCGTGCCCAACTCTCTTAACAGCCAGGACTAGAAAGTGTGCTTTGTTCCCTTTGCTGACGCACAGACATACTGTATACACACTCGTAGACATGCACACCACATTGCACAAATTGAACGTTTGTTTTAGCCCTGTATTACATTGTGTTGTAAAATTTCAAACTAATGCTGAAATGATTAACCAATTTGATGATACATCGATCAATTTACTATTAAAGACTACACAACAAATGATATGATTTAACACAGCCTGCATGTGTGTGGTGCACTGTATACATTTACATGGTATATCAGTGGCTTATGTTCAGACTCATTTAATTTTAGCCTCATGGGCTCAGTGCATGTGGTTTTCCGTTCACTTAACAAGTAGTAAGAGCTGTTATATTCTGCCTTTGCCATGCAGGCTGATTCACTCTGAGCCATCTTCTCAACTGTGGTTTGGTGATATGAATCAGCCAATAGGGCTCTGTACGCAAAAGGCTGCCCTGCTGCCTGGCTGATAAGTGGACCACACAGAGAAAAGAAGAAAATACTCAGGGCATTCTCCCGCTCTCTCTCTCTCTCCTTCTTGCTCACCCTCTTTTTCTTGCTCACACGGAGCCTCTTTCACTTACTCTGCTCCCCTCACACTCCTCCTCAAACTCTTTCTTTCACGCCCATTAATATCTTCCTGTGTCTATGCTGTTCTTTTAGTGATAGGGTTAAACTAAAGGAGACACAAAACAGCGGGGCGCTCTTCAATGCTTTAAGCTTCTTCTGAAGTTCTTCTTTAAAGTTATCCCGAGTGTGCACAGTTCAATAGTAGGTGGCTGTCACCTGTTTCATCCTTGTGTCTTTGTAGTGACACGAGGTGTGCAGTGTCGTCATTGACTAGCGGTGTCATCATTTTTCATTACTTTTTTCATTACCTGTCCTTATGCCTGTGTGCACAGTATGGTTGATGCAAAAGTGTCTGATACAGTGATAATTGTAAAGCACACCTATATGTTCCTGTGAGCTCTGAACAAAAGACTCTGTTACCTTTCATCAGTCTGTGGGTTTTTTTCCGTCCAGTGAGAGCTCTTTACTCATTTGTTCTCATCCGGCCTTGTCTCTTACAACAGGGCTAATTTCTTCACATAATGAAACTCACTTGCAGACTAATTGCACTTCTTGCTGTTTGGTCATGAGAAATTAATGGAGTGCTGCACAAATATTGCAGATGTATTCTTCTGAAAGGAATCAGCCTCCCACCAGTCTGTGTTTTGCCCAGCAGAGGGAATGAGTAAGCAAAAATATCCTGTTGAATGATTGTTTGGCCATATAAGCAGAGATTCCTGAACAGCCTAAATACCTCCTTTATTTTGGCTGTGTCTTGTTCATTTAAATACAGTTTGAGAATAAAGCATACATCTTTAGCCCAGCCATTGTCCCTCGTGGCTGGCGGGCAGGCAGCAGGCTGGGCTACAGCGGAAAATACCCTGTAAATAAAGAGAGCTAATTTTGTTGCCTGTGGCAGCAATGTGCAAGCTGACCTTATCAGGAGAGCCTCGGCCTGTCTATTTCATCCTCTGTGACTCACCTATCCTGCAACCTCCCTCAGGAAAGGCGGCCTTCTGTAGGGAGCTTGATTTCAATAACCTCTCAACCGAGCACAGCAGTAGAATGCAGAGGGAGAGAGCAAGCTGGTGCCTACGCCGTTTGCTGCCTCAGTAAACAGGTGATGCAATGCACCTATGTGCACTCTTGTTCCCCCACAAAAACAATGCAACAAAGTGCATTATTGCCCTGACGGAAAGGAGGCAGAAGGCTAATAGGAGATGGATTGAAACAAAAAGAGAGATTAATGAGGGCCTCATTGGGGATCAGTGGTGATGGCAATGCAGGGTTGACAATGAATTGACAGCTCTTCACCAGACATCTATCAGAGGTATTCAGAGGTGTTTTGGTGTGGTGGTATAGCAAAGAGATGAAGAGATGAGAGAGAGAGAGTGCTTAAGCTGGAGGCCCAGGCACAGTGATGGATCACCTACATGCTGCAGCAGCCCCGCCACGCTGAACTCAACCTTAGGATTGATGAGCCACACCTCTTGTCTCCCCTTCTCTCTTTTCCGGTCATATCCACTATTCCTCCATCACCCTCCTCCATTCTCCATCTCTTGATTTTGTCAATCTCTGTCTCTCCCTGGCCTATCTTACCCTCTTTATATTTCTTTAACTTTCTTCTTTGACTTTATACTGCCTCAACCGTTCTTTTAATTCATTTTTTTACCATATTTTCCTAGTGCCTTTTGACTACCTCCCCCACACACACACTCAGTGTGTCAAAATCAGAAGGAGCATCTCTGTTTCTCAGGGTGACACCTTTATAAATGACAGGAGCATGAGGCCCTGCTGGTGCTCAATCACCTCTGCAGGGGCTCATCCATGGGGAGCTCAGCGTGTTTTGTGTGTGTGTGTGTGTGTGTGTGTGTGCGTGAGTGTGTGTGTGTGTGTGTGTGTGTGTGTGTGTGTGTGTGTGTGTGTGTGTGTGTGTGTGTGTGTGTGTGTGTGTGTGTGTGTGTGCATGTTTGTATGTTATTGCCTCTGTGGGTCTCGTGGCAGCCAGGTTTACAGTGGAACTAGTTGGAGTGGACAACAGAATTAGGGAGCAAACAGATCTGGAGGCATAGTGAAGGCGAAGGAGAGAAATGACAGCCTGGAGCTCATCTGACCGGTCCTGCCTTGTAATGACTCCCTGATGTGTGCACCATGGGCACACAAAACAGACACTTCCTCCCTTTATTGCCTTACACCACCTCTATCTCTGTTCTGTAGTCTGTCGCCTCACAGGCTCCCTTTATGGCCTGCACTGAGGGGCGGGATGTTATCTGCTTGTATGTTATAAGCTTCTTTTTTCCTGTCTTTCTCCCTGTTCACTCTGTTTTTTAGTGTTTTTGCCAGCGTTTTAGGATTTTGCATTACATGGGGGTTCGCTGTACTGCATGGGTCTGTTTTACTTCTTAACACTTCATATAACCACACAACCACCTTTGTGTCTACTCACATGAAAAAAATGCACACAGAGAAGCGGAAAGCTGAAAATCCCATACAATGATTCAAATGTGTTTAGGAGACGTGCAGAGCTGAAAATGATGCGACGTGCTGGCTAAGAGTACAACAGAATCAGCAGCAGTTGTTGTCGTCAGCACAGCTAGTCTAAATTGAGCTAACACAGATGCATGCTCATCCATGCAAGACAGAACTTAGGCTTGTTGCTGCTTACAACGTGGGCACTGGGTGCTCCTGAACTACAGGCCATGCCCTGTCCATGAGTTCATGTGGCTTCTCAGAAGGCTACAAAACAGAGGGAACAAACTCTATTTTTTTGGGATAAACTAGGTAAGTGGCTATTACTTTGGAATTCAGTTTTTCAAAAGGAGCTTTAGACCACAATGTCGTGAATGGCAGAACAGGAGGCAGCAGGCAGATCATTGGAATTACATCAAGAAGCCAGCAGGTCTTAATCTGTCCACAATGCTATTCCTATCACAGTTTCTTTAAGCTGCACGGAACGCAACCCACATCAATAGCAAGAAAAGGGTCTGTGTTTAGCTTTAATGTGTGCAGAGCCAAGAAAATGTGCCATTGTGCATGTATGTATATACCTTTCTGGCTGTTGATGTGTGTTGCCTGCCAGAGATGATAAGTGGAGATAAAACAGGGAAATAGCTGTGAACTTTGCAAAACCTTAGCCACGAGCCCAGGCCTTAGACGTGACTGCAGTGTCATCATTCCTGACCATAAAAGCTACTCAGCCAGTCAATGCAGTCTGGGTTTGTTCTCTCCTTGCTGCCCAGTCTGAGCTATTTTTAGCCTCCCCGTGCAGCGTGGCTCAACCGCCATTGTAGCTATCTGGATATGAGGGCTTTGTCACTCCTGCAGGCTGGAGCAGTGCTGATCTTGCAAGCTTTACAGCTTCCTATTTCCACAGCCAGGGCTGCGAAACAACTCCTGCAGTGAAAGGAATGAACAAAGACAGGGAGAAAACAGGGAAGACAAACATATCTGATTTGATTTCACTTCATTATCAGACATAGAAGACGTACACTGGTTCACATAAATATAAAAATATACATTTAACCCTGGCCACTGTGGTAAGGACTGAACCTTCATACATGGGCCAAACGCTCAACCCTGTGAGCTACCAGGGCACCCCCTTTGCAACTAAAATGATACTCAAAATAAAACACAGTAGTGTAGTAAAGACCATAGCAGGCATACATGTATCATTTGTTGTGATGGATTTCTTTAGGGGTAGTACAGTAGGTGATACTGAAATGTGCCTTTCCTTGTGTTTTACATGCATTGTTAGTCACAGTCATTTTCTTAAGGTAGTCTTTCTCCTGCAGGTACACAAACCTGTGCCTGTTAAATCAGCATAACAATCCCTTGCATGGTATACAAATGCTCCAAACAAATTCATTTGAAATGACTTCTCTGCAATCCCACGGTGCATTAGGGCTGTTTAAATGCAGTGAGTGCACTCAGTCCTTCATAATTGTTTCTCCCTTTGTTCTTGTTTCTCTTGAGCCTAGCCATGGCACCAGCTACACCACGTCACACATGTAACTTACTTACTTGAAACTTTATTTAATATTGCATCATTCCTTGGTGGCAGTTTTACTGAGCTACACTTGTGGTTTGAGGCTTCTTCTATCTATTTTTGTTTTTGAATTATGCAACAAACAGGCAACACTAGTGAATAATATAACATGGAAAACAACCTCCTACTGTTGAGGAGCATCGTAGTAATAGACTAAAACCCTTTAAAATCTCTCAAGTTGCACACACCAATCTTAGGCAGCCCTGCCAAAGATAACACATCCCAGTCTTGCTCTGCTCTGCCTGTGGGCTGCTGTGGTAAAAATCTTTTTCTCAATGGGTGGTAATCTGAGGATTAATGACAGCAACACATCTGCCAGTCATGTGGCAGCGCGACACAGATGGCGAGGGATGTACACAAGGGAAAGACAGGAAAACGATTGGCTCCGACATTCTGTCATTCGTCCACTACAACATGCTGTTGCAAAGCTCTAATGTTTTCAATCAAATAAATCCATATCCCTGAAGTACATGATTGGCTCCCACTTGAACAATCTGCACATTGGGTCCTTAGTGAGAAGTTCCAGTCACATCCTTGATTCAGTATGACTGTTTCTTTGCAGGTATTTGGGGGTAATTTGTCCTTTTGAGGCTCCTGAATTTAACAAATCATCTTTGTAGTATTTCTCAACATGTTAATGGCTACATCTTTAAAAATTGAATAGCACCAGTGGTTTTCCTATAGAAGACAGTATTAAAATCTTCTCTCCCTCTCCTCTCTACTACAATGTGTTGCATTTACTTACATCTGTTGTAAGGTTACCACCACCAATGGCCCCACAACAATAGCAGCAGACACTGTGGCTGATGTGATAGGAGTCCCAATGGCTTTCAGTGGCGCAGTAATAGCACATATCCAATATGGAGGCAGAGAAAAGATGATCCTAACAATGCCTCTGGCAGTGCCTCTGGCTACAGGGCCTACACACACACACGCACGCACGCATGCACGCACGCACACACAATATGTGTGTTTTGCCTTCCTTAGAGCAGCAGAGGAGCAGGCACATGTGTCTCTCTGAATTACTTTTAAGAAGAGGCAGTGGGAGTGATTCTATTCTTGTAGGAGAAAACAGTCAATTCTGATTTCATAAAACAACACTCTTACTTGCTGTGTATGTCTTTTTCTGTTTATTTCTTTGTTTGGCGCCTCTCTCTTCATTCCCATTTTCTTTGTGTTTGACCAGGTGGTGGGTCCCCCGGCTGCAGGGGCTTTTCAGGAGCGCCCTTCTAAACCAACCGCCTTTCGCAAGTTCTACGAGCGTGGAGAGTTCCCTATGGCACTTGAGCATGACACAAAAGGCAACCGCATTGCATGGAAGGTAGGAACTCTGCCCTCTCGTAAGGATTGACTCATGCTTGTGGTTTTCAAATGCCTTTAACAAAAAGGCTAGGGTGCTACATTTTGCCATCAGGGAACATTTTATGTCAGAATAGGAATACAGGGTAAGTGCTCTCACTGACTAACAACCTTTTGAGCGAATGCAAAGCTTTTGGGCCTAATTGATAAGAAGAAGAAAATAACAATAATCAAGCCATAAAGAAAATATTTCTCAGAAACACTAGAGATGTTTTTTAATGTACATCTACACACAACTCTGGGAAACAATAGTCCTTGTACACAAGCTACTGTTGGAATCCACCCTTCCTGTCAAGCAGTTGTGGTGGTTGAATTTGAAGACTTGATAGCTGCTGTGCAAACAGCATTTGGCGTCATCATTATCTGCTCAGCTGAACATGATGATGATGACAGTTTCTCCCATATTCATCCATAGTCAAAAGACCAATTTGGGCTGTTATCCTGTAGGAGGCAGTGTAGATTAGCGCTCTTGAAGGCTCCACCTGTCTTGCAGCACCAATCCCAGAATCAATCAATCACAAACTCTATAGGAACTCAAGGAAAACACAGGGACTAATTGTATATGTATTTGAGTGTACTGTGTGTGTGTGTTTCCATATGCAAGCCTCCACAGAGACATTAGACTCCTGACTCGCACTGTATGTGGGATGGATGGATTCTATAATCACCAGGTTGCTTTATGTCAGCCCCCGCTATGCTGCCAGCTATTTCATAACTTCACAGCCGCCGTGCAGTAACCACTCTTAATGACATTTATTTATAGTAAGCAACAGTAAACGAATCAAACAAATTATACCCTTTCCCTCCCGTTTTTCCTTCTTCAAAGAAAGAACGAAGGGTGGGTGGGGGAGTGAGTTTTCCCGCTAGTTAGCTGTCTGTCTTCAGGTGAAAACACTGTAAAAGCTCTCTTTGTATGAATTATTTATGTAAAATGTTCAAATGAATTATTGCATTTACAAAAAATAATGGATTTATTTTGTGCTCTGTGCATGAAAAAGCACTCAGCAAATGGGATGTGGTGTATGAAATTGTTGCTGTCATCCCAACGCTGCTGTTGATTATCCCCCAATACTTATACACACACTAGTTATTTAAATAGCGTCCTCAAAAGCAATTATTTGGGTTTTGGGGTTTTCCACTTTGACTGTGACTTATAAATTCTGTTTCCGTGGAGGATATTCCTTTTTTTTAGTATGATTAGCATTTCCTTAAAATCAGTCTTCATTTGCCTTCTGTTTGTTTAAAGCAGTTCAGGTAGAGGTGGCACTTGCTGTGCATCTGTTGTGTGGGTTTAAATGCGGGCATGGTGTAACAGAGTGTAACCATGATAGGAGTAAGTGGAGAGGGGCTGCGGCGTGTTTGCACTGAGCTGCCCTCGGGGCACAGGTTCAAGACGGCAGCTCCGGATCAATCCCAGTCTGAGAGCTCAGCCCCCAAGCAAATAAAAAGTCTGGTGAAAGTAAGAAAGAGAGAGAGTCTTTCGGAAAGAAAAATAAATAGTTTGTTGATTTAGTTTGTGTGCTGTGTACTCAAACATAAAGCATGTGTATGCATTTGTGTACTGTATATGTGTATCAGTTTGACTGTCTGTATTGATGAGTCTGTGTATTTAGGTCAGGAGTTCAGCTTGCTGAAGATGCTCTCTGTACATGTTTGCCTCTGCACTGCAGCAAAACAGCCAACATGACCATAACATATATAAAACAGGCCTAATAGAATGTCAGAACTATGCTCTTTTGCACCTGCATGTATAGTTCAAGAGTACTGAACACACCCTGAGTAAGGTATATATTACTTACTGTATATATGCTGCATATAGTAAGTAATAATTTTGACGTTTTTCATTCAAATGGTGGTGATATGACAGTGGATATGTCACATGCCTTTGGTGTTGGAGACCTGGGTTCGAGTCCCACTGCGATACATCAGCCAATGTAAAAGCATCAGTTAAATGACTAATAATGTAAATTAAAAAAAATGTCTGTTAAATCACTATCTATAGTTGAATGAGTTAACACAATGATAAAAGCCCTTGTATTTGGGTAGCTCCACAACACATGTTCTGGCTGAGTTAACATTCTAGTATAGTAAACCACTCTGCGTTGATTTTTAAAACTAATTACAATCGTAATCGTTGATTTTCAACTTGTGTTAGGTTGCTCTTGGAAAGTGACTCCTTTGAATGCTAGATGACTTTAGCATGCAGCAGCAGGTTTGATATGCTGTATTAGCTTACAAAATTTCTTATGAAACTATTTCACCCTGGGCAGCCCTATAAAATTGACCTGTGTGAGTAGTCTTATGACTGTCTTGCATATATCTGCAGATTTTGGTAGTGATTCTCAGTTTGATCAGCTGATACCAACCAATTCATTTAACAGGGAGTAATTTTAATCAATGTTAATATTACAATATTGCATCATGGGATTTTGAGAAAGTACATGATTAATTGTGAAAACAAACTTTGAATCTGTCCTCAAGTGCAGTTGCAAAAACCATCAAGCGCTACAACGAAACTGGCTCACATGAGGACCACCCCAGGAAAGGAAGACCAAGAATCACCTCTGCTGCTGAGGATAAATTAATCTGAGTCACCAGCCTCAGAAATCACAAGTTAACAGCAGCTCAGATTAGAGACCAGATGAATACGACACAGAGTTCTAGCAGCGGACACATCTCTAGAACAACTGTTAAGAGGATACTCTACGAATCAGGCCTTCATGGTCAAATAGCAGCTAGGAAACCACAAGGAGAGGCAACAAGCAGAAGAGATTTGTTTTGGCCAAGAAACACAAGGAATGGACATTAGACCAATGGAAATCTGAGCTTTGGTCTGATGAGTCCAAGTTTGAGATCTTTGGTTCCAACCGCCGTTTCTTTGTGCGACGCAGAAAAGGTGATTGGGTGGATTCTACATGCCTGGTTCTCTTTCACAAGCATGGAAGAGGGGGTGTGATGGTGGTGGGGGGCTTTGCTGGTGACACTGTTGGGGATTTATTCAAATTTGAAGGCATACTGAACCAGCATTGCTACCAAAGCATCCTGCAGCGGCATGCCATCCCATCCGGTTTGCGTTTAGTTGGACCATCATTTATTTTTTAACAGGACAATGACCCCAAACACACCTCCCGGCTGTGTAGGGCTATTGGACCAAGAAGGAGAGTGAGGAGTGTGCACCTCCACAGTCACTGGACCTGAACCCAATCAAGATGGTTTGGGGAGAGCTGGACCGCAGAGTGAAGGCAAAAGGGCCAACAACGCTAAGCATCTCTGTGACTCCTTAAGACGTTGGGAAACCATTTCAGCTGACTACCTCTTGAAGTCATCAAGAGAATGCCAAGAGTGTGCAAGCAGTAATTAGGGGCAAAGGGTGGCTACTTTGAAGAAAACTAGAATACAGACAGTTTTCAGTTATTTCACACTTTTTTTGTTAAGTACATAATTCCACATGTGTTCATTCATGTTTTGATGCCTTCAGTGATAATATCACAATGTAATAGTACTGTATATATTATATATATATATATATATATATATATATATATATAATTGGCAATAAGTAGAGGTGGACGTCTACTGACAAAGACTATGCAACTTGTATTTGTGTGTGTGTGTGTGTGTGTGTGTGTGTGTGTGTGTGTGTGTGTGTGTCTGTGCGTTTGCTTGCAGTCTGGTGTATGTGTGGCTTTATAGTGTGTGTTTGAGTCTATATGTACAGCGGGAATGCAAGTGAACTAAAATGTCAAGGGCAAGTTGAAAAAGGGAAGGTTATATCTGAAAGGTAATTTGGCTCTCAAGAGGTAAAAGCCTCAGCTGTAATGGCGCGCTCAGGTAAAAGCTTTACACGTATGGGGAACATGTGCAGCAGATAGATAAGAGAGAGACGAGCAAGTTCCTATCCCTGTCAATGTGTATTTGTGTTCCTATGTGTTTGTGTTTGCTTCCAAGTTTATATGTGTATGTGTGTGTGAATGAGTGGGTGTTGTATGTTTTTGTGTATTTGGCCCCTGCCATAACGTTGAAGCCAAAGGCCTGCAACCGCACCATAATCTACTGCCATCCCCAGTGCCAAAAAGAGAGAGAGAATGAGAAAAAGAGAGAGAGAGAGAGAGAGAGACCTCCACAGGGACTCAGCAATCAAAAGACATGGCAGCCGCTTGGCTCACTGTTATAATAGATGAGTTGAGGTCTTCCTGCATTCCCTGTGGGGTTTGGTTTGAGTCTCCCATCTCTACCCTCTGCTGTACTCTGCGGGCTTGCAGCCAAACATCATGGTACACAGATGCATGCACACACACTCACCTCACATGTGCTATACAACAGCCTTGTTTATTTCATTTCATTGATCGCCTATCTGCTTTATCTTGTCCCTTGATCTCCTGTTCAGCCCTGTGTCTCCTGTACCCTCCAGGTTGTTGTTTTGTCCTCTTTATAAATCCTGCCTGTCTGTTTCTGCAGGCTTCCACACTTCCATGTTGCCCACCGCCCCTCCTTCTACTAGCTCATGTACTTTATCTATTCCCCTTTGTCTTTTTACGAGGTCTGTCTGGGGGCAGAAGGAAAAAGCCATTTTATAAAAATATCAATGCAAACCTGATTTCTTCCCACCCTCCACCACCACAGCAGCCTCAGTTGGCAAAAGGGACGCAGAGATGTGGGGGGGGGACGACGACGACAATCAATTAATCTGATCAAGCGCTTTAGGAAATGGAGAGCGTAAGCGCTCCTAGGGGACGGATATCCATCTCCTTGGGATGATTGAATTACGCACAGAGTGAGAGTTGGAGAGGAGGGAGTGCTGGAGAAATGAGGTGGTTAGGGTGACCGAGGATGAGGGAGCATGTGCTTGAGAAACGCAGTGGGAGTGTGCGCTTGATACGAAAGTGAAAGATAGAGAGACAGAAAGACCAAAAAATGAAATAGAGCAAGAGCAAAAGAGTGGGGGGAAAAAGAGATGAGGTCATTGCAGAAACAGCAATGGAGAAAAGTCTGATTTCTCTCCCTCCCTCTTTTCCCCCCATGTAACCCTTTACATTTTTATGTGTCATACCTTATGGAGCAGCTATATTACAAAGCATGGGTACATCATTTGGCTTTGGAGTCAAATCCCAGCCGAATGCTGCTCTCTGTCAATTATTTAACAGTTTGCATATGGACCTATAGTAACATAACAGTTGCGTTGTCTCATATCATAAATTTAATTTAATAAAATATCATAGATACTGTCAAGTGTATGATTGACAAGGGCTTACTGTAACATTGTGCTAACGTTATCTCCTGAGGTTCTACATAGATATTAGAAAGTAACCCATCTAGGAACAGATAATATAGCCAGCCAAAGGTACAGCAGGATAGCACTTTCACACCAGCTGTTTCAGTTCTTTGGTAAGTGAGCTCTTCCATTGTGTGTACGCTGCACAATATGGTGCAACATATTGCTTAGAAATGCAAAAAAACTGAGAAAATGGCCTTCTCTTTCTCTGTTGAATGCATACCAAACCTCCTCTTCTACTCTATTCGAATGATTTCTTATCTGCCGTGAGCTCTAGAGCTTTGTCAGGGAACCTTTGAATAGTCAGAATAAAATGGGGTTAACCATGCGTTTTCTCCAGCTCCCTGGCTGAAAGCTGGATACTCTGGGGGGGGATAGTTCTGTGTCATAAGGAGAAAGATGAAACACAATAAGAGGAGAGAATATGAACAAGCCCCCCTGGGCTTTCTCTGAGAGGAGAGAGAAGGAGGGAGTTTAGATTAGAAAAGTGGAAAAAACACCGGGCATTCTCATTGGCAAAAAAGAGAGATGAGTAGAGAAAGAGGAGGAGTAGAGGAAGAAGGTGGAATGAAAAGTCCTCCAACAAACAACTCTGACAAACCATCAGGCCTGTATGGGCCGCCTCCCTGGAGGGAGAGAATTGTTAAATGACTGCTGGGAAGAAGCCCGATGAGCTGTGCCACTGCCATGCTGTTGGTGTGACTGCAAGAATGGAGGGACTGTTGGAGCAGAGGCATCCAGCAGAGAGAGCTTGTATGTGGATTTCAAAATGCTACACCGCCTGCCGCCCTCAGCCCTTATTCATAGCAGATGAACGCCACATGAAGCTGATGATGGTTGTTTAGCCTGGGCCTTCCACTCTTATGAGACAATAACAAAACATGGATTTTTGAAAATGGAGGAACACTGTACACATTCTTATTTCTGATGATGACTTACAATGTGAATCAATGTAAAGCGGTTTACATTGTTAGTCCTGTCTATGTGACGCATACAGTATATGGGTATAGAGTTGCATCCCATTACATTAAATATTTTTTCATGATCCCCATTTCTAACAATTGTGAGCTTTATATTGAAAGATTCCACACTTCTCACAACTTATGTTGACACCCTTAGACTTGGAAAATTAGCTTCTCATTGCATCTAGTGATCTTTGGAACGCTGTGCAGTCTCTCATAATGAAACCCTCCACTTCTGTCCCACGGCTACTTCCTCACCTGGTCCCCAAGCTCACATAATCCCTCTGGGCACCCTGTTGATCTCAGCTCCGCTAATGCCAAATTCAGCCTCCCTCACCTCCAACCCCAGGTGTAACCCCACACAGCTGGCTCCCCTGTGCAGATGGTGATGAAAACAAATTCCCAGTTGCAAACGCTCTCTCGTAGGGAAACACAGGACTGTGACTCCTTGTAGGCAGATGGAAAAGCCGTGGATAGCTGGGGGTAGAGAAGGGAAGGCGAAGTGATAGATGGCTTCACAGTGAAGAGCGGGAAGGAGATTGTGGAAGGGGCAGGGTGGCTACCAAATAAGACAGAGACAGAGGACAAGACAGAGAGGGACATGGCTCATCTGCCAACGCTACAAATCATGTCCCCAAATGCAGCACCAGTGCTGTCACCCCTCCCTCCCACAAAATAAGCCAGAGATCTATTGATTGGCACTCGTATTTGCTAGCGGGCTCCAGCTCAAAATGGAGCCTTTAATTAACTTAATGGACCGGCTGCAGCTGTGTGTGAGCCAACAAGGGAGGAATGGAAATAGACAGATAAAGGGAGAGAGGTAGTGAGAGCCAGCATAAAGAATAAGTGGGGTTAACTGCCAACCCCTCTACTATCAGTCAGGATGGACAGGACAGAGACAAGGAGGGAGAGGGACGTGAGATTGAGTTCCCTGAATCTTGTACCCAATTTAGCTCTTGGTGCCCACTATTATATACTTTTTTAATCAATACCCTTTCATACATATATGATGCAGGTCTGCAATTCAGATAATTTGATCTGATGAAGATCCAAGTAGGATTGAAACATTATGTTATTGAACATTTGTGGCTTGAAGTAAGTGAGCAGGTGTCATTGTCCCCATTCAGATTGACGTGTCTGAATGCGGTATCTCTAGGAGCCCAATAAGACCCATTCATGCCATGCTCTTAGTCAGCAAACGCCCCCCAAATGCTAGGTCCCTGCCAGTCAGAGCCCTGTTTCTGCACACTGCTGCCCACTCTCCTCCACCTACCTCTCTCTTTCCCCTCCCCTATGCACCATTCTCATTCCTGTCCACTCATCCATTCTGTCAAAGGTTAATTGGTTTGGAAATGATTCAATTCATTCTGGACGTTAATGCTGTTATCATGCTTTTGTTGGAAAAAAAGAGAAAGAAAAACTACCCCCCACATGCACTTAAGCCTAATTTAAAATAAAGGGGAAAAAGAAAAAAATCCAATTTAATCTTTTTTTCTTCTTACTCTGGCTCAGGCTTGTCCCCACAAGTCTTTTCCTTTAAATTATGGCAGAATTTCATTACCTTGAAAGCTTTTCTGCCCCCTCCCTCTGCTCCTCTCCCTGTCTCCAATACTTTGAATGGATCAGGACTAATGTCTTTCTTGTAACCTCAAGGTCGGAATATTTGGATCCGTAGAAGCGCTCAAGGGTCCCTGTGATTAATGCACTGTACAAAGTACCTTGGAAAAATGCGGTGGCTGATGGTTGCACAGAGTGATCAGTTGCGCACACACGCACACACACATACACACACA
>NC_045752.1:6667857-6682857 GCF_008692095.1 Etheostoma spectabile
CACACACACATACACACACACACACACACACACTGGAGGTAGTTGTAGTTAAAGGTGCCCCTGTCAGTGCCCTTGATGTGGATCATGGGACACATTCATATTCAAATAGGGTTACCTAGAGGCCCTCGCACAATTCCCCCCAACAGTGCCATGCAGTACTTCCTTCCCCAAGGAGCTTTGTGCTTTTCTCTCTTCAGTATGTTACATCTTTACTGACACATGCTTTGTTGGGCACAACCAGTCTATCACTTTTCTCAGAGCTGCTTATAGAATGACGGATTTTCATTGGAGCACTTAATTCTCAATGGAGTTCCTCTATGAAAAAGTCCAATTGCACCTTCACCAACAACTATTTTAGTTTTACCTGTCAGTGTGCCACGTCAGTAAATTAATTAGATTGGCTCTAAATGTCAAAGACAGATAGTGTTCCCCACTCTGGTATCTACAATAAAACAGCCACAGGCTGATTACTTCTGTGGTCTTGATGTTTTTTGCTGACACAGCTGTGATGTCTGATAAAAATGTGATTTTCTCTGTCTGTGGCCACCTTGCAGAGGCCCTCGCAGTGGCTGATGTGCATGCTGTCCATGCCCTATTGATCATAGACACAGAGGCCTCTGTATTAAAGTTGTTTGCAGAGCCGCAGATGCTATCTGCACTTTTGTTAATTATTTACATTTGGTTCCACAAATCTGATCAATACTTAATTGAGCCAGCGGCAGCTGTCTGGGAGAAAAACGAAAACTTTGGGGAACTAAGGAACTATTTTCCCTCATACTCTTAAATACAATACTATTAAATTGGGTTTATTGGTTTAAAGTCAAAAGAAGACAGCCTGAAAGAAGCATTGAATTGCTTCCTGTTCCATGCTCTAGTCTGGTTTTCACCCCTTTACAGAAGCAATAATTCTAAATGGCAACATGTTAAGGGAGTAGAAATCATGGCTGTTCTCTTGAGTGAAGTACCATTTAAAGTGGCAGGTGGCTGACTGGAATTCACTTTTAGTTTTTTATCTCTGGGGTGCTTTTGGGAAAGAAAGGCCTCTGAAGTCCAGGGGCTGTATTTATCAAAATGTGCATGGACAAGCGTGCGTATAATTTTTAATTTAATTTATAATTTATACTCTTTATTGATCCCCTATGGGGAAATTACACTTTATATACACATCTAATACACATCTGTACACGGTGAACAATAATAAATTCCACCTATTCTATATCTGCTCTTCCATGAACATTACCTGGCACTGCAGATGGATTTACACATTATCACGCAAGAATTGTGGGATCACATATGACAAGAAGATCCACATTGTCAGACTCCAACTGAATGCGTTTTTGTCCAAACTACCAGCTTGCCACACCAATCGGCGTCCGGTGAGGTGCTACTGGCAGCTACAGTCGTGGTTTAGGAGATGGTTTTGTGTAACAAACCATCTGGCTTGTCAGGTTAGCATGAACAGGCTAATTTATATAATTTATATTTCCAGCGTGATTTTGATAGTTTCCTGTATTTGGAAATTGACTCGAGCAAAAGGGCATTATAGCAGTGACCTAAGCAAATATTGTCCAATGCCCAAGTTGTCCTGCCTGTCCACAGTACTGTGTCAGAATCAATTCTTAGTGCACTACATTCTAAGTCCACATCTGTCTAATTATAGACACTTATAGCACTGTCTCAGCTGTTACTTTAGTTTTAAAACATTAAATTACTGTTTTAAAAATATCAAAATTATCAAAACTTTTTGATCATTTAATTTTACAAATATATTCTGTTGGCTTGAGCAGTGTAATGCCTCCAACTAGTTCATCAGATATTCATCAGTGTGTAAGTGAAGTGACAGCTACATTCCTAACACCTGCCACATTCTATTAAATGTGTTTAAAGTATACATATGCAGATGATATCGCTGTACACTGTTTCACTGTTTCTATTCGGTTAACATTGAGAAGTTACACCTCTCATGCAATGCACTGCAAGATGTCCCTATGCACCTTAACTTTGTACTTACATAGCAATACATAATAATAAATAAAACAAAATGTATGTTCTTGCACTTAAGAGATAAAGATTACAGACATTTCCCTTTCTCTAGTGTGACTAGTTTTAATATTGCTATATTAAAACATTGCATATTATTATAGTATTATATTATTGGATCACAAAAAAGAAATACAGTACTTCTGTCAATGAAAAATTTAAATTGATTAACGTATCATCTATTTAACCTTGGTAAACTGCGTCAAAAGCTTGGCTTTTTGTTCAAAAACAGGACCGGCTTCCCTCTGAGTTGTCAACTGCCCCTATCACCCTCTGTGACTCCCCAATTGACACTGTGGAGTCTTTCTGCTTCTTGAGGAACTACCATCAGCTCCTTCATCAAGAAAGCACAACAGAGGATGTACTTCCGTCGGCAGCTGAAGACAGTGATGGTGCACTTCTACACAGCCATCATCAAGTCCATCCTCACATCCTCCATCACTATCTGGTATGCTGCTAGCACTGCCAAGGACAAGGGCAGTCTATGCCGTGTCACTCGGTCTGTAGAGAAGGTGATTGGCTGCAATCTATCGACGCTCCAGAACCTGTACCCCATCAGGACTCTGAAGCGAGTAGGAAAGATTGTGGCTGACCCCTCCCACCCAGGCCACAAGCTCTGGGAGTCACTACCCTCTGGCACGCCACAAGAACAGTCTTTCCCTCCGCCACTAGCCTTATCAACAAGGCCCAGAACACACCCTGACTCTCTTCACACCCCACCTCTGGCTCTACATGCCGTTCCTTTTTACTTAACTTATTTTATTCTATCTTATTTTTAATATTTTTAGTTAGTACATACTGTGTGTATACAGTATATTTATACTTATACTGTTTATATTCTTCTGATCCTTCTTATATTTAGAGAATGTGTGACATGCACCAACAACACCAAGACAAATTCCTTGTATGCGTAAAAAAGGACTTGCCAATAAAACCTTTTCTTATTCTGAAAAATAATCTAGGTTATGGGGATGTAATTTGAAGAACTGTAACTAATTTAAACAAGCCTTTTGTTTGTATATTAGTTAAAATTCTGAAATATGCCTTAGTTATAAATTAGTAAGAAGGTTAAGGTTAAAGGTTCAGTTAAAAAAGGGGTTTTAATTAGCACTTTCACACATGGGATTTCCAAAGGGAAAAAAACACAACATGGGGGCAGATGACATGTGCTGTGAACACTGTCTCACCAATAATAAGAACTATGGCAGAGGTGAAGAAAAAATAGCTTGACCTTAAAAAGGAATCCACAAACTGCAGCACACCGAAATACATTATTGCCACAGATGGGGTGCAAAGTACTTCAGTGTGATCCATAGGTGACAAAATAGCAGCAATTATTGGTTAGCTGTCCCTGAAATACATCGTCCCTGATGGTGACACTGAGAGAGAAACTGTCTAGCACAGATGAAACTCGACCACAGAATGGAGTAAGTTGTTGCAATTATTGTAACAGTGGCAGCATACCAGAACATTTTCCCAACTTAGTTAACTCAGTTTGAAGTAATGATACCAAAACATAACACGCAGAATGAATACTGCTTAATGTCGTCAGTAGATCCAAATTGTTGCCTGCAAATTACATATGTTTTAAACCACTTTAGAACTTTGCAGGTAAAAGTTGAAGCCCTCTGGACTGGTCCATCTCATCTCAACTCAGTGGTAAACTCAGTTTAAATTAAGCCTAACTTAATGGACGTGAGTGTCAGCATAACTATCAATTATGCTAACATGGTCTACACTAGTGTTAGAATTTGTAGAAAAAGTAAATCAGTGTATCTGACATGTGTAGAAATGAGTGCACAAAAACGGTTGCACACAAGTACAGTGTTAAAGCTTCCATTCTCCTGACAGTGAGAGCAGGGGAGTGATGAAGCAGACCCTGGTGTATTTCTAGTTTGTATGTATGTGTGTAAATGTGTGCTTGTGTGTTAGTCTGTGTGATCGAGTGACAGGAACTGATTAAGGTATGTAGTAGCAGCAGCAGCAGCAGCTCCATTTTAGTCATTTTGTGCTGCCACACCTCAGGGAATGAACTGTATGTGCCTGGCTCTAGATGTTAATGCTGCAGGGCCCATAATGCATTATGAGACAAAATCCATCTCATTGTTTCTGTTTCCATTCACCAGTTTGAGCGGCGCATTTGCCATTGTTACCTGACAAACGTGTCAATGACTAATCTGCTTGGGTGTTCGACCACCACACCTTGTATTGGCTTTGGCGTTTCCTTATCTCGCTTCTGTTTCCAGCCTGTCACTGATAAGGAATAAGGAAGGGAGGGAGGTGTATGTGTGGAGCTGTGGAAATAAGAAAAAGGGAAAGAAAAAAAATGATAGGTGGTTAAAAAAAAAATTAGTGAGAGCCAAAGAGAGAGAGAGAGAGAAAGAGAGAGACAGAAATAGAGGAAGAAATAGGGCATGATTAAAGAGAGAGGTCTCTGTGGTGACACTTGGCCCTCCCTTTTCTCTGTTTTGTGCTAGGTAGTTTGTTGAACTCTCTGCGTTGCCACTGTCTTATCTCACTTTTGTGCTCATCTACTTGGGCCAGAGGCTGGTATGCAGTCTTGAAAGAAAATACAATACATTGGGTGCATCCATCCATCCTCCAGCATCTTCAGGATAGTTACTTTTGTTTTGATGTGTGTGTGTGTGTGTGTGTGTGTCCACATTTGCACAAGGCAGCAGTCTATATTTCCCAGCGTAAGGAGGAAGGCTTAGTAATTTGTGTTCAGATGAATGAGCAATAGAAGAGACGAGCAGTGTGGTGCCAGCCGTGACACCAACTTCAATCTGAGTCTGACCTGACCCAGCAGTATTGCTAAATCTGACTTGTTACATGACGGGTGCTCTGGCTCACCCCCCCCCACTCGCTGAGACAACCTCTGGCCGCAATCTGGGTGTCTTTGTCAGCTCAGAGCAGCCCCAGCCCCAAGAATCGCTGAGGTGGTGGATTTTCCTCTCCTCCCTCACTCAATCTCTACCCCCTCCCTTCTTCCTTACCAACATCTACAAATCAGCATTTTTTTTTTTTTTGCCGTCACCCATTCACACTTCCACGGACCAGAGGCTTTCTCAACGCCAGGGGACATGTAGTTTAGACGGCAAACCCCAAGATCATTTCCTTACTGGCAATTAGCAGCACACACTGTGTCCAACTCAATGACCTGACATAGACAAACTGAAGGGAAAAAAAGAATAAAAAGAAAGGTATGACATGAAAGAGGAGGGGAATGATGAGAAAGAGAGAGAATAAAACATACACACACAAGGGCTTGATTAAGTAGTCTTTTAAATGCAAGAGTAGGTAGCAATTTAGTGGCTTTTTAGTCTCAAGAGGACCTGTCTCAATTACCCTAATGAGTCAGAGTGACTCTGCCTTCCTAGGAAGGCTATGGAGGCAGTAGTCCTGCAAGGCCATACAGAAGAGGCTGATGGAGCAAGGGCCTCAATGTTTGTGTATTTTTGTGTGTGTGTGTGTGTGTGTGCGTGTGCGTGTGTGTGTGTGTTTGTGCGTTTGTGCAGGATGTGGGTGTCCTGTGAAGTTAAATGAACCGTGCCGGTTTCCCAATGAGCAAGTGTTAGCTGGCAGACTGACACACAGTGACCTCCCTCTGTGCACATCACTTTCCCATCTGGGCTGTCAGGGAGTGGCAGTTAACCCCAGTCTGCCATGAACCTTGGCCTTTGCTAAACTAATACATATCTTCAATAAAAGCATAGCATGGAGAATTCACATGTGACAATATGAAGGCCTACCTCTTTCTCTTATTCTGCCTTGTAAGGACAAAATAAAATCATTTTGCGTGTGACCAGGAAAGAATCAGTGTCGTTAGCTGTAGGTCAAAACGCAATGCGAGTGTGGCTGTTCGAAATGTTGTCATTTTTCTGATACAATACGGTTGGCTTTCTGCTTCCTGATGCAAGGTAATGGAACCATTTTAACCTCAACAAACACACAAACATGTCACAAACTACACTGTTGTGGAAGCTATAAGCACAGTGTCATCATCACCATTACCCTCGTGTATATCCAGCTTCCCTTTCACATGACATTCCATTAGCAATTCAACACTCAGCTACAGTACTCGACAGCCTGTGGCCTCTCAGGAATACATGTCAGTGCAAAAGCACCAGACTTTACAATTACTAAGTGTTATTCATACAACCTACTGTATCTCTGTGTTTACTAGTACACATTAGACCACCATATGCACACCATAAACACAGTATTTTGGTTAGTTTGTCTAATGTCCTGTGGTACCTGTTTTAAATTAAAAATACATTGTTGTTTTCCTAAAAATGAAAAGGAATGCATATTCAACATTAAATGGCATTGTTCTCCCTACATTTACTTTTTAATTGACTGATTTCTTTGAAATGCTGTCCCCAGCCATCCAGTGTTTTTGCTCCAGTATGCAGATGGGCCAAGGAAGGTCAACGTTGGTCATTCTAGACCTGCGCAATTACATAAGTAAGCTTCTTCGGTCTGTCTGATTTTCAGGCTCTCTTGTTGTCCTTCTGTTAATATGTTTGTTCCCGAGCAGAATTGGCACTACGCGCCAGATTGCCCTGCAACTTGGTTTCAGGGCGATTTGTTTTTGGTGAGCCTATGAACTTTTTGCCAGACTTTGGTTCATTACAAAGTATTACAGACATAAGACAAAAGGCTTTATTTCCATGAAATTTGCTGTGGATGTTCATGGAGGATGAATCTTGTTTATTGCCAAACTTGCCATTTGTTTTTACATGTCTTCTCGTGCAACTCTTTATCTAAAATCTTTACGGGCACGCAACACACTTCATGTGATAATCTGATAAGCCAAGGGCACCATCCTTACACCAACATTTTTACTCGCACATACCATTTTATATAATGTTATATTGTAATTGTACTGTAAAGCCCTAAGCAGGTCAAACTTGTAGTCCCTTCTAGGCTAGTAGAATAGTTAAATTGTAAGTAAACTGTTCATTCTATCCAACTTTAAACTTGTATTCTTTGGTTTTTCTTAGCCTTTGTTTTTAATCCTCTTATTTTGTGCAAACGGACAAGGTGTTATTGTGGGGCCCTCGCTGATAGCCATGCCACCTTTCACTTTCAATTGCTGCAACACAACTGGAATCATTTGTCATTCTTTCTGGACCACTGAGTGAAATATGACTCATAGGCCTCAGAAATGTTGAAATTGAAAAAGCACATTGTCACACAGTGCCTTTGTCTCACATCTCCTGCTTCCTTCTACACTCTCAGTCATACAGAAGAAATGGCTTTCATTTAGACACTCCTAACGTTCTCTCTTAATGGCTCTTTGTGATAGAAGTTATTTATGGCATGATTCATTTTAATCGCTCTGTCTGGCAAAAAAATCTGTCTATGAAATGGCCATTTCAAAAGGCTGTACCCTGTTGCTGACTATCAGAATGCGCCTCCTCTTATAAAGTAAATTAAAAAAAAAAAAGTTGTACGCCCAGGCCAGGGATGATTTAGCTCATTGCCATTAAGTCGGGGTTTGAATCGCAATACAGCTGGCAGAGCTTGGCTTTAGGTGTGAAAATGTCAATAGCCAAGAGTGCTGCGTCTCCCTTGTCAGCCCTGACGGAAGACCAACGAGCAGCCAGGCTGCCATTTGTCTTCCTGAGTGAGTTTTCTAATAACCGTAATGGCTGTGGCAATAAATTACCACCAGCCTGTCACAGAGAACATAGTGCAGCATTTAAATCTAACAAAAAGCCCCCACTTTCCCTCCCTTCCTTACACTGATTTTATTTTTAAAACTTAGTAACTCCCTCATTCCCTTAAGGAGCCCTTTAAGCTAATAGTGAATAGCCTCATAGCTTAAGTATATCACATCCTAACTGGACAGAAAATCCTTGGCTCTCCTCTTTCACTAGAACACTAGAACACTAGAATAGATTATTTACCACTTCCATGTTTTTTTCTTTTTAATGTAAAGCACTTCACACTATATTATCAGTTAACTGAGTTATGCAGCAATGTCCTAACTGCATTGGTCACCTGTCTGCTGGACTTCCACTTTAGTGAAATAACAAATTAAGGCTGATGACTGATTAGAATGAGATGTCACCTTAACCTTGACCCCATCATCATGTGCCCTCACACAAGCTTGTGTTTTTCCATCCCCCTCCCATGGAGTTGACTGCAGTCCCTCTGTGAGATGAGCGTGTTCGGTAATTGGAGCAGCGGGAGGCGATTTGTTCCCATCCTTTCCCTCAGTAGTGGCAGTTTTCCGGTGGGCAGCCCATAGAGCCATGCCATCCTGCCATTTGTCAGACAGGGAGCAATTCCCCGGTCATCTGTTTCCATCCATAACTGAAGGTGAGGAATAAATGGTGAATGATGGAGACTTTAATATGGCTCCTCACACTGCAGGAGCTTACTTCTAGCAGTGACAAGCCAGACTCATACACTCTCACCCTTGTGGCAAATGCCGCAGCACAGTGCTCAAAGTTTTCAAATGCTCACTATTTACAAGTGACGCATTTCTCAGTGATGTGAGGCTCTGCATATTTTGGGTTAGCTGACCTGTGGTGTACGGACGAATGGAGGATACCTCCTCTGGGAGAGCATATCGTGCTAACATGTACAAAAAGGATTTGCCACTTAGCAACAGGTGAGAGATTCCAGTCATTTTGGCCTAACGCTTCAACCTCTTGTTGCTATAGTTCCCTGAGGCAACGTGTATGTTTAAGCTTCCACATCTTCCTGTGATCGACCTGAAGAAAAAAAAGATCAGAAAACGATGTAGTCCAAAGGGTTAAGTAAAATAATTAACTTTGAAACAGGCCTGCTTTGGTGTTGTGTACACCACAATACTGAGAGATGTTTTCAACAGTGGTTTAAAACACACCTGCCCAACTAGCAAGCAAGGCTCTTAGTGAGGCTGCTATGAAACAAAGAATCCCCCGCAGTGTGCAGCATGATAAGCATGCAAACTCTGCTTCCCATACTTGGCTGATAACACACTTGCATCTATCCATTTACCAAAACCAATTATTTTTCCAGTCCCGCACCTGATACCTCCCCCATCAGACTGATGCAGCAGGGACAGAGGAGTTTTAAAGAAAAGCAATGGGTGGTTTGGGTAGTGCTCCTTTGAATGTGGGAAAAGATGAACTGTGTTATTTGTAATTACAAATTGATGCTTTTTTAACCATGGGTTGGTGTGATCTGGGGTTGGGAGAGGCAGGGCAGCTACTCTGCCTTCTTCCCTCTTTACTCCCTGTAAAGGGTGTACTTTCAAAGAAGCCAATAACATCTCCTTTCAGTTAGGCATAATTGAGTCACTATTGTTCATTTGAGCCGACAGATAAGATTGAACAGGTATTAGGATTTCTGTTGACTTTTCACACAAATATCATTTAACATCCTTTTGGCTGGTTTTAGGAACAGTATGAGTCATTACATTTTGGTTCGTTTTGTCTCATTTTGTGGGTTTTCACCCCCTTGACTTAATTCAGAAGTTACTCTACTTATAATAATCTTTTATTCTCTTTAGCACACACGGCTCTGAGTGAGTAGTCTGGTACTATTTGTGTTTGTCTTGAGGCATTTCTTGAAACAGCATATTTTTTTCAATCTAATTGAGGGCTAGATTTATAGGACTGAGCATAGCTGCCTCAGTAAAAAACAATTACAGATAAAGAAAACACACTATTTTAGATGTTTATCAATTTTAATTACCACCATTAAGATAATTGGATAGTTGTTGATTTGTTTCCCCTCTTGTTCTATTTTTCTGTGTGTTTGTTGCCAGGATAGCTTCAAAATATGATGAAGTAGATTTGCACCGAATTTTGTTGAAAACAACTGGTTATCTTTTCACACTTATTGGCCAGACTGTTTGTCTATCAACAAATATCATTAAATTTGGTTTTAATGATAGAAAGGCACAGACTACTGAAAGACCACCGACAAGGAAAGTCAGTGCCATAGTCAAAATACAGATGTGTTCAACTCCTTGTGTCAAAAACAGTTGGTGATAGGGCATGAAAGTTATTAATGCAATTTTGGTAAAAAAAGTTGTAGCACTCATGGAGGTGTGTGTCCTACTGGACGCCAGTTAATGTGCATTACTGATCTATGTATTAACCAGTCCCCAGTGATAACTGCTGCATTCATGTTTGCATAGTGTGCAATAGTCATGTTGCTATCAGACCAAGAAGCTGAACAGCCAGAAGTGAACCTCATACTAGAGTACATTGCCAGTAAGTTTGAGGGACTGTTAAGCCAAAAATACCCTCCCCACATGCGCAAGGGGTCTGCTGGAGTCCACGTGATGTAAATGCCGTCATCAGTACACATAAGCTCTTTTCGAACATCCGCATACAGCCAATTGTTTCCGGTGCAGCCACTCCGTAGCGTAGCAACCTTCTGCAAGTGTGTGGAACGGGTTTTCCAAGCAGGTTATTATAAACAGACTTAGTGCTGGCCCGTGGGGTCTGCAGCTGTCCTTGTTGGAGTCCGTTCCAGAGTGTAATCGAGACTTCATAGACTGCATCTGTGGAAGGGCCAGGGTCTGAAAGAAAAGGCAGTCCCTTCTACTACCGAAGCCATAACGATGCACTGTGTACGACCCCCAGACTAGATTGATCAATAAGTCACTGCAATGAAGTGGCACATTGATTCCACCAATGACAGGGCATTTACAGGTTTAATCCGTATAATGAGTGTAACCTTTTTCTTTTAGCCACTTGCTTTCTGCCTGGCATGGACCCTTCCAAGGCCAGCAGCGACTAGAAAGGGGGTGGGAGCAAGATAAGATAAATCACCTAGTGCATACTGTGTGTGTGTGTGTGTGTGTGTGTGTGTGTGTGTGTGTGTGTGTGTGTGTGTGTGTGTGTGTGTGTGTGGAGAATGGTTGGGTGGGAGGGTTGTTGTAGACAGAAATGATGATGCAGAAAACATAGGGATAGGAAAGAAGAAAAGATGTGGAGAGAAGAGAGCCGTTTATGTGACACCTGGGCCGGTGTTTGTGTCACAGCTGTAGGTGAGATAGTGGTGCAGGGGGAGGATCATCATCACCACACATTCGCATGCAGTGAAGAGAGGCCACCAATGATTAATGTGTGTCATGGGTAACTCGAGGCTCTGCAGTCTCTTTAGCATTTACAGTGTGTCCTCCTCCTCTCGCCTTCACAATCCTTCCCGAGCCTGAACAGCTTCTTCTGCTCTTTTCTTATGTCCTTTTGTCGCAGAAACAGCATCCGATCTCTGACATTCTTCTCATGTTTGCCCACAGTGATACATTTTCTTCACACTAACTAGTTTCTCCTTGCCATACAGTAGCTGAAAACTCTCCTTTCAGTTATTTTCAACTTACTTACTTACTTAACCATGCTATATCTCGCCAACATCATTTTCGTGTCCTTCTTTTGCAACATGACTCAAATGCCAGTTAACATAAATGACATACATTCCAATTAACCTTCATGCTTATCAGTGAAACACAGATTTGCTAAGGGCTCTTTGGGGCTGAATGCGCTTTCCAGAAACAGCTTGTTCACTTGTGAAATTTATCCGCATTACACAGCTGACTTCCACAATCATTCAACACAATTCCTCTAACAGGTATTATCATCTTTACAGTGTGGGAAGGGGAATCTTTATTTTGTAGATCTATTTACTTGTGGGTGTTATTGGTTGGTAATTTAGAGTTAAGGGATTTCTCCTATTGCTTTAAGATTTCACTAATGCTATTTTTAGTTTTGCCAGCTAAACTGAATGAATCAGAGCCAGATTATTATCATGTGAGCTTTCTGTGTGTGTGTGTGTGTGTTTCCCACTGTTAATGCTTCTCAAGATTTCTTATCAGGTTATAAGACTTTTACTCACTTATTGTATCCACTTTTTCACATTTCATCTTAGATCCACATGTTTTGGAAGTGAAAATTGTTATAATATTAACAATACTCACTGACACTTGCTCTGCACGTCAGTGCTCGAGCAAGTCAGAGCGTGATTGTGTGAAATTGTACTTTGTTTAATTGATTTTGTTTATCAGGTGTGGGTTTTGAGGGACAAAGGGTGGTTGAATCACATGGAATGTTGGATACTGTTTAAAGATTTATTTAGCTGTAAAAAGAGAAACCTAGAATTTTAGAGAAACAGAGTGTGAAAAAATCCCCTCTTGTCTTGTCTTAGCTCTCAAAAAGCTGGCCCCAGAGTTTATTTTTTATGGCATTTGGAATTGGGAGTGATTAAGCGTGACCTAATGGGATATCTTTAATCTTGGACGATTCCTATAGATTTCATTTATCAAACAAAAATATCATAAAAGACAAGTCAATTATAAAACAAATAGCAGAAAGTGAAACTGGATTTTTCCTTTTAAATGATTAGGCTGAAAACATCACATGGTAAATGTTCTTCCCCGTGGATGGCTGCAAAAAATTTCTCTGGGGTACTAAGTGCTTCCAGCTTGTTGTCAAGGGAATATTTCTGCAGTGTTGTGATGTGTTTTTATTCTGTCAGCATCCTCCCTAAGGGCAGGAGCCCCCCTCACAACTGTGCTGTCTACTGGTTCACTTTGGCAGAAACTCTTCGACATATACAACGCATAGACACGCTGACACAAACAAGCACAGACACAGACATGCAGATATACACAGAAACCAACGTATACACACACACGTACACACACAACCCACACAACACACACACCAAACACACACACACACACACACACACACACACCACACACACACACACACACACACACACACACACACACACAAGCCACACACACACACACACACACACACCATCAACTTCCGAAAGTTGACTACTTGCAGCCGGAGCCAAGTTAAATGCTGCTTTGCCAGTCCATCTCTGTGTCCCCTCCATCCTCGGCCCTCCTCCCCTCTCCTCATCTCTTTGACTCCCAAGGACAAGGAGACCCACTGTACAATGGGACACCATTTATCACCCCAGGAACAATTACTGGAGACATTTCATTGTCAGAAATTTTCAAGCCAATTCTTCCCCCCCATCTCTCTCTCTTTATCTTCCTCCTCCTCCTCCACTGGCTCACTCCCTCTGTCTTCCTTTCTAGCCCTCCTGCCATCCCCTGCTTTATTCTCCCTTCTTATACTCTGCCTCTTTGCATGGCTCGCAATGAGCTCTATTGCAGGTCAGACTCCCATTAGCCCAAGCCCATCACTATAGATTACAGCACAGAGGCGGTGGAGCACTGTATTATATCTCATCTAAAGGCCTTGACAGACTTTTGTCCCTCTGTTTCTATCAATGAGATCCTCTTTTTTCCCAAGTAAAGGCATGGAAAATTGCCTCTGATACTGTATCTTCAGCCCTGTGCTTTAATGAAGCCTTTCAGCATGGCGCGGTGTAAAGGGAAAGGGAGAAAGTCAGTTGTCCAATCTCTGTTTGATAACACATGCAGGCCCGGCCTCAATAAAGCAGAGCAGAACAGAGCAGGGATGGATTTAAATGCCAAATCTGTATCAGAAATGTAATGTGTTACTGTGCTTGGGAGTTTTTCCCCGCCACAGTTTTGGTGTGCTTTTTTAAATGTGTGACTCCATGTCTGCACAACAGAATTTTTAAAAAGTGGGGTAAAATAAATGTTATATACTCATGAGTCACTTTGACGCTGAAAGCCTTCACTGGAAAAGAGAAGGAATGAACCATACAGCTACATTACGTCACAAATTGAAAAGGTCAGTCTTTGCTCTCTTTGCCACCAAACCGGCAAGTCTGAAACTACTGCATACAGCTCTGGACTGACTGACCCATGCTTTACCTCCATGCTACTTCAACTTACGTACAAAGATTTCAAAACTGATATGAGGCCCTGAAACACAAACTCTTTTTTTTAGGTGGCTCCTGTCCTCTCCTTCATTTTTAATTGCATGTGGCATTTGTTTCTACGCAATATTTGTTTTTGATGCGGCAGTGACATGCGTGTTAGGAGATAAGCAGATTCAATCATGTGTGAAGCAGCACCCCTGGTTGCCTGCATAGCATCCTTGACATCCATCAGTGCAGAATAGAAATGGGCTTTTAGTGTTGAATTTGCTGTGATTTATCCGCGAGTGCTGATATGATCACTATTAAATCGTTTTTAATGACTAATGTCATTTGAAAAGTGCTGGGGTCTGTGTTGAGGCATAGAGGGCAAAATGCCTCTCAGCAGTACAGTGCTGTGTTTCCCCTGCTGTGATATCAGCGGGTCTAAGTCAGTTATGGAATCAGTTATTGAGTAAATGCGTGTCCAGTTGCGTCACTGAGCTAGCTGGTAAGAAGACCCCAAGGCAGTGCCTGAGGCCTTATGGATGGGTTGTACATGTACTTGACAGTCTCTGAAGTGTATCTCAGTACTATCCCACAGTTACAGGTTAAGCCACATGTGCAATTTGCACACTAATGCAGACACAAACACATGTATTCAAGCACTCACATGCATACTTGTACAACTCATGGCTGAGGGTGTTAAATGATGCCTTATGTTATCAACATTATCAAAACAAATCCTTCCCAAAGCTCTCTTCCAAAAATCTGGTTCAGTCTAACAGAAAGGAAGTGATATTCAGTGTGTCCTGCTATGCTGCTAATATAGGGACTGTATGGGTTTAGTGAGCAGCCGGCTCTGCCGGTGTTGACCTATTTCTATTAATTGTTTTCACTGAGTTTACTGTCTGTTTTACTACAGCATCTGCTGCAGCAATAAAAAAATACAACACTATTGAAGTTTAAATGTCAATTTTAGTTAATTCAAGTTTACTTTACTTAGTGTATGTTTGGTCCAATATTGCTGTAATTTCAGTTTCATTGACACTTTGTATTTGCCAGACAAAGTTAGGATGACCCAAGTCTCTGTGGGCTTGCTGGGTGCAGGTCAATAGAGCCGACATAACCATTCACACATTACAGAGCTGTGTCGCTGTTGTATTTATCACATACAGTAATTTGTGTTAGCAATGTTATTGG
>NC_045752.1:6687857-6702516 GCF_008692095.1 Etheostoma spectabile
GTTATAATTGAGGTAAGTTTGGAGACACTACCTTATTTAATCATTTAATTAATACAATTTTTGTTGGATCTCTTTTTGGTGTTGTAGTTTGTAGATGGTCTCTAAGCACTCGTCTTACTGCCGTCTCACTGCCGGGTGCTCGTAGAGACTGATTTCTCCAGGTTGGAGGACGGTTTTGATGAAAATGAGTTTGTAGCTCGTTTTACATTAGGTTTTACCTTACTACGTTAGGAAAGGTGCGTCGTTTGTGATTGTCTTTCTAACTTTGCGATAAAACCAACCAGGGGCTTATGAATCTGTGCAAACAGTTTATAAAACAGAGGGCTCAGATTATGAATCCATGCCAATAGTTTATAAAACAAAGGGCACACATTTTTATTCTGAGTACATGGTTTAGTTTTTTTTTTCTCAGCTGACCACTTCACAACCTTTTACGAAGACAATTAAAAAAGCAAAACCCAGCTGTTCTAACAGGAACTCTGGATTTTAAGATGTATTTTGGAATAACAATATTACTTCCCATTGTCTACACAGCACAGATCTGAGTTCATTTCTGTTCATGATTTAGCTATCAAACTGTAACATAAGTTGAATTAAAGACTATTAAACATCATTACATAACAGAGTGCTTGTGCACTTTCAGAGACAGTTTTCAATAATTATATTCCTATGAACAACCACCAACCCTATTAACAGCTACGGTTTCTTTTTTCTTTTTAAACTAATTATCCTGAGATAAAATAGATTTAAAATGTTTTAGGGTAACAAGTGACTGCTCTGTACACATGCAAGTCTGAGTCTGAGTCACTGAAAAAAAGCCTTAAAGCGCTAAGAGCTGTAAATCTCTCTGAGATTTGGTGCAGGACGCGACACCTTTCTGCTGTCAGGTCATCATCCAATTTACCCAGGAATTTTGAAGTATTTAAATTTTAAACTTCCATAAAGTGGCCTACATGGCCCCGGCTGCATTTGGCTGTTAATAATGAATGAAGATGAACAGATCAGCATGTGTAATGGGAACTTGGCTGGAGACATGGCGTGAGCTGACTGGGTATTTCAGATGATCTGTCAGCATGTCTGCTGACCTCGATGAGCAGTTATTAAAATTATGCAAGATGAGATACAGCCACTTGATGGAGGCAGCACTTGACAAGACATCAGTGTGTTTGTGTAGCTGCATAGTGGAGCGTTAGCATTCAAGCTTTAGCATAAACTCAGGCACACAGGTTTGTAAATATCCATGTATACTATACATGGTAATACTGTAAAAGTAGTATTGCATTGATAACTGATGGACCATTGTGTGTTTAGTTTTCACTAGACTCAATGGATATTTCACTATACCCTATCACAGCAATGTTCTGCAGTTAAAAAAGAAATCATTCATAATTGTTTTTAAATATACACACACACGGTGTATATGCCTGTACAGTTAAAACAAAATTGCGGCTCTGCCTGCTTTTGTACATTTTTGTACACAGTCTTTTTTATTTTCTTCATCGCAGACCTCTCTGTTTCTCTCTGCGGATGGTACTGATTATGGTTATTAAGTTGATGAATGGTAATGCTGATGGTACTCTATCAGCATTTCATAATCTGTCTTCTCCCTCTGCTCTTTATCATGACTAAGCTGAGTCAGTGTGCAGAATGGTGATCAAATGATCATACATGTCAAAGTTGTATAGTACAGTATTTGACAGACAACTCAAGTCTCTGGCGAACACTAAACTGTCTTTGCATTTATCTGATGGCACGTTTGCAGATTACTAAAATGAAAGTATGTAAGTATGTATCTGAGGACGTGCTCTACATGTATTCTTATTCTTCTTTTGTAATAATGTTACCACATTTACCACTGTTTCATTTTGTCAATTTTATTTTAGAACATTTATTTGAAGCTTATACCTTATCTTTTGATATTAGCACTCATATCGAACATTTAGTCTGTTTTTGTGCAGAATTGAAAATAGATGTGTTTTCATGTTGTAACAGTTATAACATTTTTCTTGTTGTTGAGCTGCTGAGGGAAAATATAGCGAACACTACACACACTAAGATGTGATGAATCTAGGCTATCAATCTCCTGTGAATGTGTTTAGAAAAGGATAGCTATCTATGAAGTTTTAGTGAATTTTTCTAAGTTTGCATCAGCGTCTTTGTTACAAAACTCTCACTGAAGTTGCATGTTTTTTTAGCGGAATTGCAGCCAAGTCATGCTGCCATATTAAAGTGGACTGGGTTCTCCTCTGACATTGCTCTTGAATGTGCACTCTAACATTCAAGCAAGGATTATGCCCCATCCCCAACTGGCCTCTCATTTAATTGGCTTTGATGAATATCTAAAAAGCTAAAGCTGGGTTTAAGTCATCCAATTACTGTAGTAGAGTGCTGTTATTGAATTTACACAAATGCCATGGATACTGATTGTGTGTCATAAACAACCTCTAAATGATAGCTCATATGATGGATACTTTACATACTGTAAAATGTTTATTTATAGCAAAGAGGGAGCAAGTCTGTGTGAGAAAATTGCTCGAAATTCAATATGCTGTGCAATTATCGTGTGTAATAGCCTGTAAAATCCTAATATCTATTCAGCCACTTGGAAAGGCACAAGAAATGGCCTGACCACTTAGCCCACTTTCTCTGGCCCCTTCCTGGCCATGACAGACGGCCCTGTCTGGAGAGCAGAAAGAACTAATATAAGCCATATTTCATTCAAAGGCCCCTTGTAGCTCCATTCTTTCTGTTTAACTGACTTTCCCCCTTTCCTTATCCTTCCGATTTCTCCAGAGCCATATTGGTTATTGCCTCCGGTGAATCAGAACAGGTAATAGGGACTGTCTGGAGGCAAAATGCACTGTGAGGATGTTGTTTGCTTGTTTTCTCAGTACTCAGTCCCATTTATTTTTAGGGTTTTTGGGGCCAGCTGAAAGTGAATTTGGGACCTGTTGAGCTTAATTTGTCTTATTACACAGTGAATGGTGTAATCACTAGTGTACAATATGCATAACCCTAGACTGTAGTAATACAAACACAAATTCTCACATGACGAGGCATTTACTGCACCTTGGTACTGTATATGAATGCAGTACTTCAATGTCCCCTCTTGTAGTAATAATGTACCCAAATGTACCTAATGCTAGTCAAGTAGAAACACATGTAAAACAGCAAAATACAACTTTTTTTTGGAATATATATTTATATTTTACCCAACAACGTTAAAGACACCTTGTTATTCATGCGATAATTCAGTTTATGGAAATGTTTACTTTCACTTCAGTTCTGACAAAAATAATACGCCAAGAATCAGAACCCGATTCTGGTTGTGACATTACATGTATTAATTTGGCCGGTGCTTTTTCCAAAGTGATATACAAATGAAGTACTGTACAATCCAAGCCACAGTACAGTAGATTGAGGAGAAGCCTTCTAGAATAAGTGCCTCAACACTCAGTTCCATGTTCCACCTCACACAAGTACCACAAGGCTTGTAAGTGCATTTGAAAACAAAAAAAGAATTTGGAGAAGGATCAAGAGATAGAGAGAGAAAAAGAAAGAACATACTAGGTAAGTACTCTCCTAAGAATTAGGGCTTTATCAATTTTTGAAGGCAAAAAGGGATTCTGCTGACCGAAAAGAGTTCAGCAAGTCCTTCCACCACCAAAGGACCATACAGGAGAAGAGTTTAGATTGAGCTATACTGCCTCGCGATGACAGTAGGACTGGTGGTAGGTCATTTGCAGATTGTAGTGAACGCAAAGGCTCATTATTCTGAATCAGGGGATTCAGGTAGGCGTGTACTGTGCTAGTGGCCGGTGTGTAGGGTATTAGCTACTGTACGTAAACATGATGTGAGCAGCAACAGGGAAGTGAAGTTACAGGAACTGTCTTTGGAGAAGACTGGAGGAGCGGCGTTGAGTGACATACTCAGTCAGTAGGACCTGAGAATGTTACATACATTTCTCAAATGCTACCTTCTCTACTTTTGATCCTAAAGTGATCATTTGTCCATAGGAAACATCACAGGCAGTGTTATCTTGAGTGAGTGTGCGTGTGTGCATATACTTTTGTGCATGCATGTGTGCATGTATTCTCAGAAGCACAAAGACCAGGCACATTGCACCTACAGTGTTTCCAATACACCTGTCAGAAGCATACCCATCTTCATCTCTTAGCTGCTCACTTTGTCATCTGACAATGCCTGTCAAATCTCTCCACAGGATTTTCTAAAAAAACAATACCTCCCCACATATTTCACACCAGTGACAGCAACAGTGTCAGCACCAACAGCAGCAAACAAAAGCGGCAATAGCTGCTTTCTTGTCGGCATGGCATGTAAACAGCATTACAAATTAATGATAAACATTGATAAATAGTTTATAAGTTTTGATTGTCACAACAAGTACCATTTAATTTACTAAAATCTCTCTGTCCTCCCACCAACCATATCTAGTCACTTCTTCACCCTCAGGCTCCCCGTATTGTCTAACTATGCTTCCTGTCTGTGCATGACATGACGATTGCTACTGCTTTTTATCTGCCTTAAATCTCTTCTCCTGGGGCAAACCATAGATTGCCTACTACCATGAATGAAGGATGGACTTTTTCCTCATTTGCTGTTCTCTCCACTTAGAGCCCAGCCACCACCACCACCACCACCATCATCTTCCCATTGTGTCACATCTGAAAGAGCAGGGTGCACTTGCCACCTCTGCTGGAAGATTTTCCCATTCTGTGGCATGCTGATAAGCTCTGACTTACTTCCTCCATGTGGGTCAGAGAGACTTGGAGACACACGGCTTGTATTGCCTTTTGTAATTACATCTGCTTCACTGCACTGTTTTTGCTCCCCTTACTTTCTCCTTCCAAACGTAAAGTAGATTTGTGGGGGTGCGTGCGTGCGTGCGTATGGAGGGGAGCATTCTTGCACACGCACACAAAATGAACAAGCATAATCCGTGTACACCATCTTTGGGCACCAACTATTTCTTATTTCCGGGCAAACAACATTAAATGGAAGAAAGGCTTTTGATCTCCATATATATTTGTATATTCTCCCCATCCATTGTAATGTCACCCACTACCTGCTGTAATGAATCCCCAACCGTGACTCCACACTCCAAACTGGTAGATTCAGACTGTTGAATGTATTTATTTATTAAAACAATGTAAAAGGATTTTTCTTGTGTTGCAAGGTCAAGTTATGTTAGCAAATTTGCTTCTCTTATTTTTTTATGCATGTTAGGCACACTGGTTTACCACTTTGAGTACTGTAGCAATATATTGCTTTAAATTCTCCCCAGCTACCATTAAATATAACACTTAGTTACACTCATCTGTGTCGCTGATCTTAAACTTGGCCTGTGGCACCACCAAGACTGTATCGTAAACCTAATTTGGAAGGGATTTATTTTGCTAGAGAAGGTTGATTAATGTTAATATTGCACCCACTGATCAGTGATTTAGATCCCATCCCGAGTGTATGTGACTTTTCTTGCCCTACTCCAGTACTAATCACATTTCTAAACACCTGTTTTTCAGCGCACTTTTGTGTCCACCCATAATTTGAAGACTTCACACCAAGCTAAAAAGTGACTCTTGTTGTTGCGTCTCGTCTGCATTTGAATTGTCCTTCCAGTTTCCAATAATAATAATACTGAAAAGTGAAGCCAATGCGTAAGTGCCTTAAACTCAAAGCCAAAGTCAAATGTTAGTCCACAAACCAATGGGTGACATCAGGGTGGCTACATCCACTTCTTTTATACAGTCTATTATTGTGGCAAATGTTGTCTTTTAATAGTTAATCCAGACACCTTAATCCTGGTTATTTTCATTCTCATGAATCATTTCAGTGCTATTAGGACGAAGAACATTCAGTCATTACAGTAGAGCTGTGTGTTGCTTTGCATTTAGTTACTCATCTCATTATTTAAAGATCATAGTCATATACTAAAATATTGATCTTGCAGAAGTAGTAGCAGTTATGTGTGTGTGTTTGTGTGCTCAGAATCATGTAGCACTACATTGTCTGTGACATTTCAAAAGCTAGCTTTTATCCCACTCATTAGGCCCTGCATGTAGAGCACATTAGTTTCTTCAACAATCCTCTCTTTTAGATTCAGTCCTTCAGTCAAAAGCCAAGTGTGAAAGGGTTGAGCCATGGGACTGGGACATCTTTCTCCCTGCAGGTGGATGATGGGAGTTCTGTGTGTGTTTATGTGTAAATGTGTGTGCGGCCCTGTTCGTAAAGCTTTAAAAAAAAAAATGCTGGCCTCCCCCTCCTCTCACCTTGCTATTTGGCTTTTAATATTCATCACACCAAACCATGTTCTTATCTCTGGACCATCAGCTGCACAGCTGGCTGCCACTCATAACTCAAAAGGTCGATTCCACGTCACCTGACAAAGAGCTTTACCCTGACAACACTTCTGACCCTTAGCAGAGAGGGCTAATGTTCTACCGTGTGCTCTGCACTACAACCTAGGCCCGCTTTGGATGTGACAATGGCTCAGTTCATCTCTTTATTTCCCCACCAAGTATCCAAAATATTTTGGAGTCATGTTTTCTGTCTGTTTTGTCTTTCACAAAGTAGCGTTCACCAAGACACCAACATTGTGCTATTGCTCACAGCCATTTTTTCAGCATCCCCAGGTTAGGTTTAAAGGAAACACCGCTGTCCTACTTGACTTTTATTGTTGGCTTTCATCTTCTTCTTTTTTTGCTCCCTTCTTTTCACTAACCTTCCTAAATAGAAATAGAAAATAGACAAATGGACTTAAATCTGCCTGTGAGGGTGAACAGAGGGACACAATGCACGCTCACCACAAGGATAGGTTGGTTTCCTTTTTTCCTTTTTTTTTCATTCATTCTCTCTTTCTTGCTTTACTTCTTACCTGTTGGCTTGCATGCTTTCTTATTTTACCCTCTATATACCCTTCCTACTCCACTCTCTGCCGATGTCCTCTCAATCCGTGCAGCCATGGTAGCTCTGTGGAGTCCAGGCCCTCTTTGATCTGTAGTCCAGAACACAGGATGAGAGTTATCTGCTGGCAACAACAAGAACATCCCATTAGGAGCTGGACAGAGCCTTGACAGACACTCTCTGCCTCTGCTGCTGCTGCTTGGCCCAAAAGCACACTGTCTACTGCTGCTGATGACCTGTGCTTCTCCCTAGCCCAGGGTGGGCATTACTGGCTCAACGCGCTTGACACACAACCTCAAACTCGGGTTCACTTGTTGAATTTAAAATGTTGAAATGCTCTCTCCATGATTTTTTTTTTAGTTAGTCATCTCTGGCCTGGGTTGATCAAGTAGCCTCAGCAAAATTGAGATCTTTGATTGAGGCAGCAGATATGTTACCTTTCCTAAACTCAACTGTCACTTTCTTCTCTTGATAACACGCCAAGCGGCAATAACACGCCAAGTGGTGATAACACGCCACGTGGCATGTATGTTTACGTCCACTGTATACATAGCTCAAAATGCGTACAGATCACACGCCACTTGGCTTAAAAAAGTCGGTGTGTATGTTTACGTGAAGTCATGGGTGTCATGTTGGAGGCAGGCACCATCTGATGCAAGAGATCATTTGTTAAACAAACTTCCTCGAGTCTTACCTCGAGGTCTTTTTAATAACTGTTCACAATTTTCTTCAGCAGTTGCAGTTTGCCTATAGTTGTCATGGAATTGTACATATTTTAATTTTAAGTAGTTGATAAAATAATCTCATCTCAAGGTCATTTTAGGTGCTCTTGAAGGTTTTGAACATATCACACGGTCTTCTTAAGCAGATATTTGGCGTAAAAACACAAAGTATAAAAGAACTTGCTGCGGCTTCTGTGCTGATATCTGCTCTCCCTAGTTTAGGCTATTATGAATCACAATGCATAGAAAGTGTGTTGTAATAGATGGCATCTGCCAACACAAAACAGACATTCATCAATGCAGTACAAAGAGACTTGGTATAGGATTCCAACTTCTGTGGATTGGAAAGGTGGAAGAAGTGGGCCTCATAATAATATAACCATGTCAATCCAATGCACACAACTGTATGATTTTGTTTAGTTAAGGACATGGTGGTTTCTGTACACCATTCTCTGTTTAAGAGACAGGTGATCAACTTGTAAAAACAAAGAGACAAAGTCACAATAAAATAAACTGCTGGTCAATTATATTTAGTTAACAATGTAATGCTCTCTGCAAAAGTACATCTCATCCTTATTTTCTTGATTTTGTCGTTTCTTCAAACGATCCTCCTGAATGTCACACAGCCTGGGAAAGCCACCTTGTTATCTTAAACAGGCCGAGCATTTGTCTTGGTCTCTATTGTTTCGGCTTCATGCTCAACATCAATGGAGCTCATTCATCACATGCTCATTCAAAATGAGCATATTTGTTTGAACATTTGTGAGAATTCCTTAGTACAGTGTGAAGCAGAGGAGCAAGATTTATCAAAACTGTGCAGGCAATAGATGTTACAGTTATGGTATTCATTTGCTGAAAAAGCATTATTCTGTCCTCTTATCTTCACCCTGCATCTGACATGTACAAATCACACACACACACAGACACATACACAGACACACACACACAGACACACACACACACACAGATATATGCGAGTAATTAATGCATGTATAGGCACATGCACACATGGCACGCTTAACACACACAAACACTCTCTGTAGTTTCTGTTTCCGTCACAAACAACCAGTGATGGATAGGCCCCTTCCATTTTAAACAGGGAGAAAACACATGCCCCCGGGGACCCTTGTGTGTGGAAGTACTTTGAAGTGTCCACATTTAATTCTTCTGTATGATAAATGAGAGGAGAGCTGCAGTTGTAGCCCGTGAGGAAAAATCTCGCTCAACGAGGGGAGCGGTAACAAATGTAGGGATAGCTGATAAGCTGACTGTGTCTCTTGCTCTTGCTTGTTGTTCTGCTCCCTACAGACCCCCACAGCCAGATAGCAAATCCATCCTATCAATCAAACCCATCAATGGCTGGCTGCAGATTAGAGACAGTGATTTTGGGGCTGATTGGAGGGGAAATGCTGATTACACCTCCCTCTCTCTGACTTGATTACACTCTGCCTCTGCCTGTCTGTGTGTTGTCAAGCTCGGCTGCTGAGCTGTAATCACTGGAAGCTAAGAGCAGAGGCCGTGGCTCCTAAATAGACAAGACACAGACGTGATCACACCAGTAGCAGGCAAGCTGTGACTATTGCCAGGTCATTGGAAAGGCCTATATCCCACACTGTCAGAGCATCTGTGCACGCTAACTGCACACAGGCCAACACATATGCAGACACATGCGCACATTACACTGAGATAAGAAAAACATTTTTCTCTTAACTCTTGTTATGTTCATCGCCTGCTGTTTCCCTCCTCCTCCTGCTTCTCTCCACTGTTCTGGCCTACTTCCATCACAGTGGCAGAGGGTCCCGTGCTGGTGTGCGCACGAACACACACACACACACACACACACACACACACACAAATACACTGAGCACAGCGAGTGGAGTCCTAATCTGAGCTTTATTTAGCTGCTTCACCTTTAAAACTGGAGCAGGTTCCAGACACTCTCGTCCTCCGCCACCTCAGCTTCTTCTTATATTATATCCCTCTACTCCTTCATCAATGTGCTCAGCCCTCCTTCACTCCCTCTTCACTTTTTTGTCAATCACTGCAGCCTTGGAGGCCTGCCTTAACACTCAAATTGTCACTTTAAGTGGCTCACAGAAGCTGCTGTTCAGGTTGTGTGTGGCAAAACGGTATGAGTGCCTTGAAGAACCCAACTGATATTGACAGCATTCAACTGGCAAGTTTAAAATGTGTGAAAGTAATTGGTTCTGTTTGCTTTCTTGCTTAAAGTTTCTCAGTGAGAGCACAAGAGCAAACTGAATTCATTCGTTGCTCCTTTTGTTAACAAAGAAACTGCAGAAACACAAACTTAGTAATGATTTTGATGATGTCACTTCAGGTATATAGAGTACATGTCTGCAAAAAAAAGGTTTGGCATTTTCAAAATATGTTGCTAAATATATAGTGACTTTTTTAAGCATCTTGGAATTCAATGAAAACTGTGGAAACTTTGGGGAAATTCTGCCACAATTTCTAACAGGAACATCTGCCAGGGGTTTTCTTCATCTTCAACAGCAACGATAAAGAAAAAACTATCTCAACACTGACGACAGGATCACTGTTTCAATTACTAAAGCTAATGTTTGTCACTCTAATAAGACCCTCCTGCTTTTAATCCTCAACACACCATTTGGGACCACTGGTACGACTGTGTGCCTAAATAAAATTCTTTTCATCTCAGTGTTTGTGTGTGTGTGTGTGCGTGCATGCATGCGTGTGTGTGTGTGTGTGTGTGTGTGTGTGTGTGTGTGTGTGTTTGTGCGCGCAAGGTAGGTTCGCATAAAATTCATAACGCTCTGTGCCCTGGTTTTGAACTATCTTTGAAGCCCCAAAATTGTCTCATCCAGCTTGTGTTAGGTATCATTTCAATTGACACCATGCACTCTACTACTTGTGCTTTGAATTGAGCATACTTGCATGCTTGTTAGATGGAAACAGCTGTCTGGGGAGATAGCGAGAGTGACTCACTCCTCTTTCCCTCACTTATCGCTTACCTATTCCAGTCCTGCTTCTCTTATTGTGACCTCCAAGAAAGTCAGAATATTCTGTTCTTTTTCTCTTTTTTCTTTCTTTCTCGTGTTCACAGTGCAGCATAGTGGCTGGTTTTTGGAAATGTTATGGCCAGAGGTATGCTTAGCACCTGTGGCGCAGTTTTGGATTATGATTAATAAAAATGTAACACATTTTGAGAGTGGTTGTAACGTAAAAGTTTTTCTCAAAGATAAATTGAAATCTGTGTGCAAGAGGCGTAGCACCTCTGCAAACTAATGAATTGCATCTTGACTCAGCTACACAATAGAGATGGTCCATTTTTTGCTTCACAATACCGATTCTGACACCTGAACTTGCTTATTGGCCAATACCAAGCACCGATCCCATACCATGTCATATATCTTATTATGTTTTAACAACTGTATACTACTCTCCCTGTATGGATGTGATATGATTTGTTGTCGGTCTGGCTCAGGTTAAACTCTCAGGTCACAAACACAAACAATGAATGCTGTAGAACTTCTTTTTATTATGTTCGTCATAACGGAAATAGAACATACATAAACTACTTAGATTTTCTTTAGGGCTTTATTATGTGGTATCGGATTTTAGGTATCGGAACATCTCTACTACAGAGGGGGCTTTTTTGGTTTAGTTTACTTTAGTTGACAATAAAAAGCAACACTAACATCAAGAACTTGTTTGCCAAGGATAACACAATACAGTTCAGGACTTATTTTGCTGCTATTGTGTTCATTTAATTCATTAGGAGATGTCAACATTTGTTAACGTCTTCTGCAAGAGCTAGACACTGAATGCAAAAAGGGGCTCAGGAATATTTTAAGAGCTAAGGTTAGCAGCAACCTGCAGTGAGGTGGACACCAGCTGTCGTTGTTGAGGATATCCCACAGGAAGTTCAGAATATTTCATGCACACATCAGTTTCTCAACATCATGACGATAACTCTTTGCAATGCGCATTGCTCTTGTCACATCAGACAGACGTTGAAATCTAATTCCACTTCACAAAATGACTGGAATCTGTAACTGAATAACTTGTCTGCCTGTCCTGTTTGCAAGTTGTAACAGTCCATACTGTGATGTCAGCAGCTGGTCTTGTGGACAGTTTGCACAAATTAAACATTTTATGGTGGAGCAAACTTTTCATATAAGAGATTAAAAAGCAGGATATTGCTATTTAGAAAGTCAGTGTTTACAGTGATTTGAGCTAGTACTTACTGAATTGGTTCATGGAGTTCTTCCTTTACCTTCATTTAACTGGCTAGGTCCCTACAGTAGGAATATTAAAACAATGATTGCAGTTTACACTATTTAGTCTCACCCTAAATAATAATTTTAATACATCATAATGTATAAATATTCAACTAAGGGCCTTTCTTAAATTGCAGCACTCTGTAAGTGATCTTTAGTTGTCTGTCAGTGTCAGAAACGACAAACCATAATGTCAGAAAAAAGATTGCTGCCATGCCCTGCACAGAAAACAAAAACTGACATAATTACAGGGTAGTGTCAAGTCTTCATGATTCTTATTTTAGGAAAGAACTTGCACAAATCTAGAATACGCTGACCATGTGGATGCTTTTTTAAATTTTTTAAACATGCATGTTTTTTCAGAGCAATAATGTGCCTAGTTGTACCATGTAGTCAAGATTGCACTGATGACAGGATAGGAATTCCATTGTGGTATGTTTTGTTATGTTTAGTGCTTGTTGGTTCATGCCTGCATCCTGCATCCCCATAACATATAACCCTTTCAATGCATGTCACATTCCTTAGATGCATGCCACACTGTCTACATGCCATTATATGTCACTCCTACATTCCTTGTTGGTCGTCTTGATACATATTTAGCAGAACTAAGGGATTTTTGTTTGGCTATAGTGACTGAATGACTCATAGTGTGAGTGGCACCAAAAGGAAGCCTGTTTCTCTCAAAGCTGCAATAATTGACAGCAACTCATCTGCCAGCTCATCTAAATACAGAAACCTGTGCTTATGTTAACAGAAATCTGAATTCAGGTCAAGTCATTATGGCATCATCAATTAAAATAGCATCATTGTCAAACAGCTGGCACACCGCCTGTTTCTTGCATGACCTACACCTGCTTTTAGTAAGGCAACAAAGGTTAGCAGCCAAGATTCGATGGCAAAATCTGCAAGCTAATTTGCTCATCATGAGTGTTATGTGACATATTTCTGACTGAAATGGAATACGTGGGGGTCATTTAGAGATCGATTTGAATAAATAGTTGAGGGATTTTAAAAACACACATAAACATACACATGCACACTCACTGTTTCTTTCACACTGTGTCATATCCTGCTGTCTGTGATTTTTCCGCAGCGTTTTTCAACAAACATGACATAGGGTATACATGTAAGGGCTCATACACATATGCACACACACGCACACACACACATGCACACGTACAAATAATGTCTATCTATTGTGTATTTAAAGTGGCAACCTGATGTTTTGTTTCTCCTGGTCTCCTGTGCCTGATGCTGTTGTTTAATGAGCAAAGGCTCTCCTCAGACTTGCTTCTAGTCTAGTCTGCTTCAGTTGCTGTGTGTCTGTTGTTGCAGCGCTGAATTGAGAAGACATGCAGGTGTGTCTCAAGGCTAATTGCTGCTACTTGGCTGATGGTCTTTCTGTGTTCCACTCTCATTGACTCCCCGGACTCCAGGGGGATTCCCATAGGCACCCAAAGACAAACAAACCTGGGCGGACAATCGATAACGGATGCAAGACTTACCGCTCAGCGCAGCCGCTGATTAAGATTCCCTGAGAATGTGTGTGTGTGTGTGTGTGTGCACTATGTAAGAGCGTGAGTATGTGAAGGTGTTTGCTGATTGTCCCCACTCCTTCTGTGCTAACTGGAATCTTCAGCCAGTCCCAAAGTGCTTGTTTATGTGATTTTGATTAAGAGCATCACGGAGCTCAGAAGCATCCTCACAACAACATCACATTAATGCTCCCAGGTAATTATTCCCACATCTCAGGTTCACAACAAGGTAGGTGAGATTGTGTCTGTGCCTAAATGTGAGACCTGACAGTGCAAACAAGGCTGTGTGCAACTAGAAGGAAGCTTAGGATTTAGCCTTTATTAGTTTCCGTTTTTTGTATGTGAGAAAATGTGTCACATCAGTGAAATATCAACCACAAAAAGTGGTTAATAACAGCTGATACTCACAATTAATTTAACTCCTATACATTTCCCTAATGTGATGAGAAAGAGAAAAACGTGATAACACAATATATACATATACACGCACAGACACACACACACACACAATAGATTAAATTAGAACATATACTCTCAATGCCTTACAGTAAAGCACAGGTGCAATTAGCAATTAGGTTAAAAAATATAGGCAATAGGCTTGTAAAAACTATTGAAAAATGTCTACTGAAACACTGGTCCACTGTAGGTTTTTTATTTATTTTATTTAACCTTTATTTAACCAGGAAAGTCCTGTTGAGGTTAAAAACCTCTTTTTCAAGGGAGTCCTGGCCAAGAGGCAGGCATAAACACAATCAATTACATTTTTCAGGTTGTCCAGTAAGAATGAAGTTGGGAAGTTGGGAAGTTGTATTTGATGTTACATGTGAAGTGGATGTGGTTCACATTAATAAGCATCTGACTTACTATGAACATTATTTACCAAAACTAAATGTGATAGCCACCAGCATCTAGCATCAGTATTTTCTCTGTAATAATTAATATAAATGTAACATATTGGTCAGTAACACAAACTGAGAATAAGCCACATCTATTACAGCACACACGTATCCATAACAGAACAAACAGTGTAATACACCTTTAATAGCTAAACACGTGGCTCCAGAGGCTAGTCTGTTTACTTGTACTTGTTGCTAGCATATTCAGGTTGTGTTAGCACTGCACAATTAATATTAAACAATCTGCACATCTATCAGCAATAATAAACACAGCAACAGCAATATTATCAAGGCTCTCTCTCTCTCTCTCTCTCTCTTT
>NC_045752.1:6702526-6703632 GCF_008692095.1 Etheostoma spectabile
CTCTCTCTCTCTCTCTCTCTCTATCTCTCTATCTAAATAAATAAATAAATAAATGTAATGTTGTAACACAGGCTAAATGTATACATTGTAGCAGAATGATTGCAGAAGAATTGTAGTTAACACAGATAACAGATAACGAGGCAATAAAACCCATGACAGTTTAGCAAGCTACAGCATAGTTAACTATGGGCTTTTTTACAAGGCTGAGAAATGTCCAGAGCGCTGTCATCTCTTCCTTCCAACATGATTCCAACTTCAAGAAAAGAAACAGACGTTGTAGGCTGTGCAGTGCACCTGCACAGCAACTTCAGCAGCCTCGGTTGAAGTGAAACTGTGCGTTAGGGTTATCTTGTCTTTCTTCAACCTCTCTAACCCTGCATTCCCTCTGCTCCCATTCTCACTGGGCTCATGTTTGCTTTTGCAGGGAAACCTTGTGTGTTGACCTTTCCCTGCAAGCGCAGGGAAAGGTCAAGGTTGGACTGCAAATTGCCTTAAAGCAATCAGCCTTGTCTCTCTGCGCTAACAGTGTGAGCTTTCTGTCTCTGTCGCCATCTTGCCATCTCTCCATTTCTTTTCTCTCGTTCTCCGTCACAGGGGGTAGATGTGTGTCGGGGAGGATTGACAGCACAGCTCTTTGAAGTCTCTGCTCTGACCGGCGGCTGGGTGAGGGTTGGGGACTTGAAAGCACCAAGCGCCACTGCCTGGGTGACATTTCAGCACAGACTAGCGTGACCCAGCTGGGTGCTTGTGTGTGTGTGTGTGTGTGTGTGTGTGTGTGTGTGTGTAGGGGTTCTGGGAGTCTGTCTCCTTATGGCTTCAGCTGTCCTCAAGGGCTACTGGCTGCTGGGGGCTATTTGCTTTCACACCGAAGGGATTACCTTCCAATACATGAAAAACAGAATCACCCGTTCAACCTCTAACCCTTCTCTCAACAATAGTGCCATAGGGATGCAGTGCTACAGCTGATACCCCTGTTATAAATACACACTCAGTAGCTAGATCTAGTAAACACAGATATTGCACAAGCCATGGCTACATGTAACATTTTATATGATTTTCAGCACACACATACACACACACACACACACACACACACACACACACAC
>NC_045752.1:6703642-6711201 GCF_008692095.1 Etheostoma spectabile
ACACACACACACACACACACACACACACACACACACACAAAGCTCAAGGACAGCCTCCTTTAGGTCAGCTGTTCTTTCCAGTCCAGTGTGCCTGAGTGGCTTTCCTCAAATGGCTTCACACACATGAAAGACTTCACTTCAATGTGTCACACAGTACCCACACACTCAGCCAAACAACATCAAAGCCTGCCCGTGGCCTGTAGCTGGACGAATGTCTTAATCTACCTCCCGATGGTGTGTGTATGTGCCTTTCTGTCTGTCCTGTAAATGGTGTAAACAGGTGTTAACATGTCAGCCCACAAGATGCCACATGCCGCTGTGTCATGATCTCCTGAACAGCTGTCCCCACTGTCATTGTGTGCGTGGGTGTATGTGGGGGAGTGTGTGTGAGCATGTGTTAACTTTAAGGGTTATAAATGGCTGCCAAAGGAGCTTTAGCCCTATATATTGTGTAATGCCAAGGACAAACATAGGTAAAGGGCAAACAATGAAAGGGAGAGAACACTTGCAATTTTCATCTGCTAAAGCTTGAATTAAGATGGTAGGCAAAGAGACTGTCCAGTAAACAAAAAGTTTCTCCATGGTCTGCTGCTAGATAATGTCTCCATCAACAGCCATATGTTCCAACAAATGTTGAGCAAAAACAGAGCCTCTAACCCTTCTCTCTTTGTATGTCTCTTAAAGAAGCAGCGAATAATTCCTGTAATGTAAATTTCTCTCCTCAGGTGGAGATTGAGAAGCTGGACTACCACCACTATCTGCCTCTGTTCTTTGATGGCTTATGCGAGACTGTTCATCCGTATGAGTTCTTCGCCCGCCAGGGAGTCCATGACATGCTGGAGCACGGAGGCCCCAAGATCCAGCCAGTCATTCCCCAGCTCATCATCCCCATCAAGAGTAAGTCTGGGAGGGTGTGTGTGACGGTTTACAAAACACTCACAACACAGCTTTTTTTTTCAAGTGACCCTGTGTGTTGATGTCATTTTACCTTTATTGTGTTCCCCAGCCACGTATGGAAAAGTATGGTTATCTCAAGATTGAAGAATGCTGGTATTGTGTCAGCCTTAATACAACAAGAGTATTGTTTAAAATGCACGCATAAAGCTCTAAAGCATTGTAGTTATACAGTGAGGAGGAGAGAGAAACTAAAGATGAGCTTTGTGCATTTAAATGTGTGTTATTTTTCAGTACTGAAACATGTTGTATAATGATCACAATGGACCATTATCACAGCGATCTTCAACTATTAAAATACAGGAATTACTCAATTAACTTCTGAAGCAAAATGTTACTCATTCATTTAGATTAGTTTTACAAACATTTAATCTACAACTAAATATTATTTTTTTTTTATGAGTGGCTGACAGCCAAGCAATCCTATCAGTCAGTTTTAATTGCAGCCTTAATAAATATGTATGTCATTTATTTCATTATTTACTACTTTGATGACAGCATCATTAACTTTTGATTTCTGTTTGCTGATGTCAGACAAATCCAAAGTCTAGAAAAGACATTCATACTTGCTTATAGTTTAGCTAGCTGTAGCCTTAAATGAATCAGAATCTTATAACACACACAATTGAATAAAAGACCCAGTAGGTATCCTGAGGTATCATAAAAAAAATCCTTTGGAATTTTCTCAAAATTGACCAAGCTTGAAAATACGTGAAAAAACAATGAAGAACAGTATTATCAATAATAAATTAAATGATTAAAACCTTATTAACATCCAATGTATTAACATCTTTTTGAATAATTACACACAATAGCACTCTCAAACTCAAACATAGACAATCTCGCAGCAGTAAGGGAGTGCAACTGAAACAGAACAACATACCTACCAGGAATAAACTCACCTGTCTTCCACACTTGTGCCACAACAGATTCTAACATTACCATACAACCAGTCCTGTGACAAGTCCTAATATGGTTTTGCAGTCATACGGTTTCTATTATTACATTAACCCTCAGGGTGAAGCGTCCTTGTTTTTGCATTTGCCAGAAGAGGTTGGCTCTAAAAGCATGCCTGATAATCTGCCATGTGCAATGTGTGCAATTTGGTGACATGCTACATATAACTGTGTCATCGTGGTGTGCCTCCTTACCTTTACACGCACAGACTAACACACACACACACACACACACACACACACACACACACACACACACACACACACTGTCTTTTGTTTGGCGCTGCTGCCAAGTGGAGTGTCAGTTTCAAAGTGGGAGCCTTTAAGTGGCGCCCAGTGAGCCTGGGATAGTGTTCATGTCATGGGCAGTTGGCTGGTGGTGTGTATGTAAGTGGGTGTGTGTGTGTTCTTTGTTTATGTGTGGATGTTGGACATCTGTGGAGGCAGAGGGGCGTAACGGCCAACACTAGGCACGGTTGTTGGAGACACAGACACAGACTGACCCTGGCACAAAGTGCGTCACCACAATACACACTGCAGTGAGCACACACTTCAAGGTCTTAACCAGTACACATCCTACGGTGTGACATATCTAGTTTTTTGTTTGAGTGTTACTGTGATATTCAATATTCAATATATGTTGTTTCAGGTGCATGATTTTCCAGCATCTTTTCCCAAAAAATTTAAATATATGGAAAGCCTATTGTCTATTTTGCGTAAGAGGCACCCAATTTACATACAACTTGACATTATGCACAGAGCGACCAAGCCACCAGCTAACTTAGACAGTAGTTTATAAATTCAAACCCCTCAGCAGTTTTGGTCATTTGCCTCTAGGAGGTTAGACCAAAGGTGATGGTTATGCTCCTCATAAAAAACACACACTTTGCACTGAAAATGGAATTTTAAATGGCCTGCTCCTTATTAACTTCTTGGTTTATTAAAAATCAGGCCTGTTTTGCCATCCACAAAGCAAAGCCACCAGTCCGTGTCTCTGTTGCAGATTAATTACTTTTCTATGGAGCAGGGAAGAAGAAGGGATGGTGGAAAGAGGAAGAAAGTAAAAAGCTGTCTGCAGTCTAAAATGGCAAGATATATATTTTTCTCCTCTGACGTTAATACATCTTCAATGTGGCTGGCAGGCTCTTATCTGCAGAGCGACTGAGTCACGTCAGGCCCTGGTGAATTTTGATGATGACTGCAGGTCGCACAATGAGAATACACAATGAAGAAGGCACTGGCTGACATTATACTCTAAGGCCCTGTCCTCAGTGACTTTAAGACTGAACTCTTTCCTACTGTACACTGTGTTACCTTTACCCCATGTTAGTAAGGCTACCTTGTACATGGGGGGGAAAATAAACAGGGAAAAATATGGATGTAACTCATCTTTGAGTGTTTTTTTCTTAAAATGTGTTTTTGGAAGAAACCACTGGATAAAAATGTAAAAGCTTAAAGGGCAGAAAGACTATGGCTAATTGTTTTATATGAAACTCTGATATTCTGTAGGGCAAAAAAGGTCCTGTTGAAGTATGATGGTTATTTAAGAAGAAAGGGTAAATGTTACTGAAATGCTGTGGTTTGGGTTTTTCTGGCTTCCTTAAACAGGGAGGAGGATTCAGAGCCATGCCTCCATTGAGCCTCAGTTGATTGGCATAACATTTGTTCAGCTTTGGACCAAAATGAGACTTTCATTACAAGAAGATCCTCAGTTACGCCTCTGCACGGGAACATGTTCTTCTGATCTGTAAAGTATATTTATTCTATCAGTGAGAACAATTCAACCACTAAACTCTCCAACGTGTCAACCTACTTCTGACATTTCACAGGAAACAGAATACAAGGTCACCACTGATATTTTCACACTGAATATGAAACAGGTCCTTGCATGAACAGATTATTACTTTATTCAGGTTTGTCCCAACACAGGTTTTATACTAGCATTAATACATCAGGTCCTTGCCTGCCTTCTCCCCCGCTCTTTTAATTTTTTTTTTTCTCTTTTTTTCTGCAAGGCGAGAGTGCTGATGAATAATTGAACAGTCCCGCAGTCCAAATGTCACAGCAGGGAAAATTGTTTGCGCTGGCTGGTAATTAGAATTTCATTGTTTGTTATGTAGGTTTGAAATTCCTGTCATTCTACCTTATCTTGGTGATGGCAGAAATCTCCTAAAGAAGAGATAGAGAGATGGCACAAAGCACAATACATTTGCTCATTCAGCATCATCTCCACTGCTGGTCTAATATAGCCTTATACACACACACACACATACACACACATACACACACACACACACACACACACACTGTCTCTATCAGAGACAAAGACAAACTCAAATGAAATGGAGACAAAACAAACAACCTGGTTCAACTTGTCATTTCTCACAGGCTGCATGTACATGATGAAATATGACATTTTGTCTCATTACTTTTAACATGTTTGTGTGTGTGATGGAATGTGTGTGTTTGTGTGCATGCCCGCGTGATTGTGTGCGTATTAGTGTGTGACTGTTATGTGTGAGTGTATGCTTGTAACAGCTTTGCATATGAGCTAATTTAACACAAGCAGTTCGCTGTTCTCTGAGTGCTCTGTTTGTCACACAGTATTTTAGGGTTGTTGCTCTCTTTCTCTCCCAGTCAGTCTTCCCTGTCAATTTCACTATGGCGCTAGGGATACTTGGTTTGGTGAATCCATAGTAAGATGACTTGCAGTGAACGAGGACGATAGAATCCCTGTGGAAGATGGAGGACTGTGGCATAGCAGTTGAATACGTTCATGAGCATAACTGAAGAGTAAACACATTTCACAATTTTTATTTTTTTCAGCCTTGTTGGCAGCCATTTGTTCCGTGGGAGTTAATGTGACCAGGCCTTTTGTGAAGTCATGTGTCAAGAGAGAAAAGAAGACTTGAAAGAGGGAACGAGAGAGCTTTAGGTTTAGCAGAACCTGCTGCCAAATACTTTATCAGTGCTTTAAGGTTATACTAAATTACTGTATGTATTATTGGCATGTATCTTTAAGCATATACAGGTGTGTGTATATATATATATATATATATACACACACACACACATTTATTTTTATTTTTAAGACCAAAAACAAACACAATAATTACTTTAAATACTATTGTTTTTTTCACAAAGTTATTGTTTAGGGTTTTAGTTTTTAGTGCTTCTACAAGTACCTCTCTCCTTTTTCTCTCTTTTTCTGTCTTCTCACACCTACTAACACATTCTTTCTCCCCTCAATCAACTGCAAACTCTCAGCGTCTCTCCTCACCCTCTGATTTCTTTGTTTTGACTCTTTCTTTTGAAATGTTTTTTTTCTTCATGCGTTTCATTTTTGTTGTTGTCGGTGCTCACTGGCAAAATAAGCAATGTGATGCCATTACCATTCTCCTTTTGTGAAAGTAGGCATTTAAATGACAGTTTAAGGTTTCATAAAGATAAATAACACAGTTTTTTTTTTTTTACTTGGGTTATGCTGACAGTCCACACAGGGAATTACCAGCACTTATGCACAAGCTCACATGAAAAAAACATTAAAAAACAAATAAAACAAGCGTTATGAAGAACTAGAAAAATATGTCAGTCTTAGTTGCTAATCACAGTTATTTTCTAACCCTTTGCCCTCCGCCTGTCACATCTCTTCATCTCTCTCTCTGACATTTTGTTTTTTGCTTTCCCTCTTCCCTCTTTCTCTCTTTGAATTTGTCTCTCTTGATCTCTCTAGCCCTCCATCTCTCCCACCATCATTCCCTTTTGTTCTCTCTATCAGTGGGAGATGGAGTTAAGTGCAGCTATAGGCCAAATAGCCCACTGATTGGCTCTCACTTACTCCTGCCTCCCTAGTGCATTTGAAATCACTGATTGCAGACATGCCAGTCTAAATCAAAGCCCAGCTATAGAGGAAATGCTTTTAAGGGAAAGGGAACGTGTGGAGGTTAAGATTTATGTGTAATTTGACTGTGTGTATGTGTGTGTGTATACTAAGCCCCCTCTTATGTACCACATAGTTGCAGTTGTCAGAATCACTCCACATTTGCTGTAGTGCTCCACCTGCCTGAACAAACAACCTGTAAATAAGATCTCAAATGTGACAATTTTTCCTTGCAGTCCCTTTTTTCTTGAATTCTAGCCTTTGCTGACCTTTGCCATCTGTCCTACCCTGTAGATGCTCTGAATACGAGGAACCGTCAGGTGATCTGCACCACCCTGAAAGTCCTGCAGCATCTGGTGATGTCTGGAGACATGGTGGGAGAGGCTCTGGTGCCCTACTACAGACAGATCCTCCCCATTCTCAACATCTTCAAGAACATGAACGGTAAGTTCCAGCCATACAAACGGTTGAGTGTTGATACAGATGGAGTGTCAGCATGTCAAGACTGTGCCTTTTTGTGGAGCAGTCATTTTGTAGACACGTCCCTTTGTGCTATGAATCATTTTTTGTGCTAATATTGAAACTACGTTGGTGAGTTGAAAAATAGCTGACAAGCCTGTGAAAGGCACTGATGTGCAGTGTGTAGCCTGTGTTAAAGTTGTGGTTAGATTAAACCAGGGAACTCCACAGAGCTGCTCAGATGTTAAGTTTGTCTTCTGGGTTGACTGTGAATCTTGTGACTTCCAGGCAGAAAGCATCCTAGTGTTTATTCTGTGGTTCCAATGTACAGCCTGTCCCTGAATCATTTTTCCTTTTCCTCCCACCACTTTAACATCCACTTGACAGAGAAGTTCCATTTTGTCCATTCTGCTGTCACTCAAGCTGCATTGTGCAGCGCTGTTGAGGGGGAGACTTTGTCCTTGCTTTCCCTGAAAGCCTCCACCTGGGTGACACCAAGACCTTGGGAGATTGGCATGAGATAGGCAGGGCGCTTTGTGTGGCTGTGTCAAAGCACTTAGCATGGTGTGACATGATGTGGGCCCATTGAAGGGCTTAGAGGCACAACTGATCCCAAACACCGCTCACCATACGGATGTGGAGAGTGACATTGTGAATCAATCATTTAAACACTGGCTTTAACAGGAGAAAACACAAGGCTTTAGTCTCTTAATCAATATCCAATTTGAATCTCTTGTCTCTTTAATTCACTAACATTATCTGTTACTATTTGCTGAGGTTTAAAAAAAAAAGCTGAATGAGATAGCGGGGAAAGACAAAGGATGGAAAAGAAAAACCTGCCTTATTAACGCATGGCCATATGCAAATCTCCTCTGTAAATTAGCTGTCAAATCAATCCCCTAAACCGGTTTGAAGCGTGAGTTTCTCTTCCACAGCGTAGGCTCAGCAGTTGGCCGGTGAACCCCACCAGAAATAGTTTTATCTCTGCCTGGTAGTTACCGTGCCGGCCTGTCTACCTGCCTGCCCACTTGTCTGTCGTCGTCTGGCGAGCATTGATTAAACCCGAGCCAACCTCTCACCTGGCAGACATCCTAGCTATTGACCTCTCCCAGAGAGCCCAGTCTTGGCCAGAGAGGGGTCCATACAGCTGCCAGAACACAGGACACTAAACAAGTACAGTGCTTCCTGTTCAGCACTTTATAGGCATCCAGTAGAGTTTCTCTCTTTTTAAAAGTTTGGAAGGACAGGAAGTAAGAACACATATTAATTCATAGATAGATAGGTAGGTAGGTAGGTAGATAGATAGATAG
>NC_045752.1:6711211-6714383 GCF_008692095.1 Etheostoma spectabile
GATAGATAGATAGATAGATAGATAGATAGATAGATCAAATATTTCCAGTGTTATCATTTTTTTCCATTTTCATCTGAAGCTTTGCTGTTAGATACGCTGTCAATTCCCGCTCCACCCACTCCCTGCTAACACACAAAGATCTGACTTCAAATAAATAAAATATACGCTCCTCTTTTTTGAACCAAACACTCTGTGTATCAGACCTCTGTTCTTTCTTTCTTATTCGCAAATATTTCAGGGTTGTTGTTTTCTCACATTCTTTCTCTCTCTGTGTGCCTTTGTATCAGTCTCTCTTCTGTTTTATGTGGCTTTTTTGTATCAATATCAAAGCTTTCATTGAAGTCCATCTATTATCTAATCTTGCTTATATGCACCTCCAGCTCCATCCCACGCTCAGTCGGCTGTCTCAACCAGAGCCGGCGTGCTGCCTCTAGCAGACAGGCATGATCATTGTGTTTAATACACTAGAAGACACAGAGGACTGTCTAGTAGTGTGTGGTAACATCTCCCTTTGGCTCTCCCACACTGTAACTCACAGAGCTTGCATGCCACCTTTTTTATCTCCTAAACCACAAACAGGCCACTGTCCAGTATGTACCAAGTGCATGTGTGTCTACAATTGAGTACAACTGTCATGAATAGATCTGTTGTGTTCCATGTGCAGCTGTTTTCTCCAGGGTGGAATAAGGCCCCAGCTTTGTGTCTCAGTGTCTCTCTGTTCACTGGTCTTTAGGTCTTGTCAGCCTTGGGTACATAATGCTCTACTAGATGCCAACTACATGCTATACGCACAGACATATACATATATAATCACACGCTGTCCCAGCTACAAAAGCTGACTTTGTCCCTGTCTCCCCAGTTGTTCTAGCTGTGAATCAATAGGCTGACAGCCACTGCTGCATCATCGGGCCTACACTTAGATATCACCAGCATCTCATCATGGGACAGATCCCCTAGGCTGTGTTTACACACTCCCGCTGTGTCGCTCCTACTCTGAGACAGGGTTGTGACCTGTTAAATTGATCTGTATACAGGCCTTATCTGAACCATTTTTCTAGGGTCAGAGCTGGAGCTTTACAGCTATCTCCAAAATGGACCCTTGGGTGCCCTCTCACTCAGACGGAGCACTGGACCTCTGACCAGGAGATCACACTCTTGCTCCACATGCTCAGCCTCTCTGGGATCCAGGCCTCTGTAAAAGGAATGGCTCCATTGTTCATTGAGAAAAAATGTGCCTTTTTAACTGCCGGCTGCTGTTCTAAACACGAAACACTAATGCGTCATTTTGAAGCGCACAATAATGAGCAATCATATAATATCACCGTCCTTGATGTACCTCTTTTGTCTTCTGAATCAGCACTCTCTGCTTTTGTTTGCTTTGTGTCATTAACATATCAGCTGTGTTTGTTTGTGTGTGTGTGTGTGTGTGTGTGACAATGTTGGGGATTGTAGTAGTAGAAAATTCTCCAATGCGATTTGCACGGCTCTCTTGCTTGCTGTGATGAATCTTATCCCTAATGAAATGCAACAACGTTCCTTATGAAGGAGAGATGTGCTCCCTCATCCAGCAAATTCCTCTTCTGAGCTTGGGAGTAAGGGAACTCGTCTACTGTAAGTCATCTGAGGAAGAGAGAAGAAGAGTTTGTGGAGTTCTGTAAGGCAACAGAGTAAACTACACAGAGATAATATTTTTAGGGATCGAATGGGTGCAGGGCTCAACAATAAGGATTGCCTGGTGGCACGGGGGGAATAAAACGCCACGTTGGGCAAGCAAATATAACAACCCACTGGTCCGTTTGGGTTGTTATATTTCCTTAACATCACTGTTGAGCTGAAAAATGTGCATAGCAAACCTGTCATGTTAACGACTAACCAACTGTCAGTTTAAGGCCAGCTATCATCATATTTTGTGCCAATATTGATCTTATTAGGTGATCAGGTAGTGGACAGACATTTTTTTCTTCATTGTCATTATATAATTCAGTTTTCACTGTTACCTTATATTACATAAAAACTAATCCTAATGTTCCAGTCAGTGAGGCATACATATTTTCAACTGGTAAAAAAAGGAAACTGGGAACTCATAACCCAAGTTGATCAGAATTGATATTGGGAAGACAAAATTTTGCTAGTCTTGATATCATTTTGTGAGAATAATTAAGGAAGGGAAATAAATGGCTACTTAGTAAAGACTCAATAATTTGAAAACAAAATATTGAAATGAGTTTGCTGATTCAAAAAGGTTCCTCCAGAGTCTTCGATCCAAGCTGCTTCCAAAGCAACAGTCTGTTATTTATAGCAGTGGTCTGCTATACAGAAAATAACAAACTATATTTCAAATATGTCTTACACACCCATGTTGTGAGTAAAGATGTATCTGCATTAGTCAGATTTAATTTCACAGATAAGAAAAAAATGCATTTTTTTAGTATATAAAGATTGAATTGAAAAAACAAAACATTAAATGTCAACCAAAAACATTTATTTCTCCGGTTTACTGCTCTGGAATTTATATTTCCATGAATGCCAACATACGCAATAACCTGTATCTGTTCTGACCTCATCTTGGCCGATAATTTCAGCCTATACAGTATGTTACTATAAATAATATGCACGGACACCTAGTACATGCTGAGAATATCTTGAAACACAGCTCACTGATGAATGATTTGGTTACTTTCATTCAGCTTCACTATTTCATAGACACAAGTAAACTACACTAGTAAAGCATAAATGGGCAAACACTACATAAGTGGATGTTTTTAATGACATCTTCAGCCTCAACATCGCTCTACATTATGTCTGAATGTAGTTGATATTTGCCTTGAGGGCTCTTCTGGTATTTATTTGAACCTGCATTGTAGCATTGTTGTTGTTGAGGATTTTCTCCGCTTATCTGTAAGGTGTAGGTCCTTAAACTCCTATTCATCACTGACAAACACTGTGTGTCTCTCTCTCTCTCTCTCTCTCACGCACACACGCGCGCGCACAGACACACACACACACACACACACACACACATAGTCACACATTCATACATTCATACATTCATACGTATTGCTCACACACGCTGCAGTGATCTGGTTCATTTGGCCTCTGTTATCTAACTGCTAGGAATGTGTCCATCTATGATAAGTTCTCACCTACACACACACACACACACACACACACA
>NC_045752.1:6714393-6715807 GCF_008692095.1 Etheostoma spectabile
CACACACATACACACACACACACACATAAACACGCAGGGGTTGTGATAGTGGCTCTCTGTCTTCTCTGGATGCGCAACTGGTGGGGGTTTTGTGTTGGTGACAGATGCAGTGCTGTGGCTGGCCACTCTGTCTTTCCTTGTGGGCCTACTTTATCTGTGTATCACATGACACACGCGTGCGCAGACACATACACACACACTTGCAGCTCATGTTAGACGTCTCTATGAATACTGCGGATCAATTACAGCCCATCTGATCGCTGGAATGAAAATTAACAGGAAGTGCTGGCTGACCTCATAACCCCTCACACTCCCTAACAGAAAGACAGTCAGGAACAAGGAGGCAAGGACACTTCTTCATCTGTGGATGGAGATCATGTACATGTTACTGTCACATATAAAATGGTCATCATGAACACACAAACACACACGCACACAGGCAAATTTAATCCAAAGAATGTTTTACCCAACTCATTTTCATCTGACAGAAGGCCAAGTGTATACCAGTGTACTCAGCCACCGGTGTTCATGTCCACAAAATACAACGTAATGTTGCCGTTTACTGCCAGAACACTGCGTTGTTGCCTATATAGTGTTGAAGTTAATTTGTGTGGATTCCCATTCACAAACATTAGTTTTATTTAATGACCTTCCAGTTGCCATCGTGGAAATTAATTCACTGCCATGTTCTCACTGTGTACATAGCGACACGTAGGGGACCATGCCCACACACACAATCATACACACACATACATGCATATAAAACTGTGGCCCCTATGTAATCCATCATCCTTCACAGACACACAGAGCTCCTTGTCCCTGCTGACGACAGAACACACACCTCATCCTCAGCCCCCGTCTCCTCTTCCATGTACCCCTCTCCAACGGGAGATGTCTATCTATCAAGCAATCACAGCCTGCCAAGACCCTTCCTCCATTAAAATACAGAAAGAGAGGGAGAAACAGAAAGAATAAAGAGAGACAGAAGGAAAGATAGCATGAGTGAGCGAGAGATGAAATCCAGGCAATACCGAGCTTGTCTGTTCTTACCTGCTCCACCGTTAGCATGCTTCACAGCACATAATGACTTTTTCCTTCTCTCCTGAAGCTTAAGAACAGACCAAAATGAGGAAAATAGTGAAAATATATTTTTACATTAATGCAGCTCCCCCTATCTTCCTCCACTCCTATACTTCTTCCACCTGCGGATATGCCCACCTAGCTCTGTTAATTTCTATTGTCAGCAGGTCTGAGGCAGAGCAGCCAATCAGGTTTAAGCGTCAGCCCTTGGGCCTGCAGTCACTCTGCAGCTCCAATTTAAAGGTCAGCTGATAAGCAGCCCGATTCATGCATAATCTGGGCTGCTCTGCACGGTGAATGCTCTGTGAACACACACACACACACACACACACAC
>NC_045752.1:6715817-6717111 GCF_008692095.1 Etheostoma spectabile
ACACACAGACACACACACACACACCCACACCCACACACACACTCAACAGATATACACATCATACTTTTTGTCCATGATTGACCTTTTCAAACTTTTTACTTTGCAGACTGTGATGGACACATTTCACTTTATCTTTTCCAGCTGGAACATATTTGTGCCTATATTGTTCCATCAACTTAGATAATGTACTTTACTAATTTCTTGAAAGGAGCACTGCAGTAGGAACTTGGCTTTGTGTTTGTTGATTTGTTCATTAATTTGTACATAGTGCCTTTTGCAATGTGAAGCACTTAGGGGAATTATTGGATCCACTCTTTAAATGGCACAGAGCCCTAAGGCAGGCAGTATACTTAAAATGAAATAGAATTTGGCGTCTTAGCACAGGCAGTCTGCAACTTAAACAAAGCACCACTTTGATTGCTGCAGTGTTCAGTTGTTTAGTTGAAAGAGCCCAGCTCACTGCTCTACTGTTTGGACACTAGAGAAAGACCCATGTGACATAGATTGCTTGAATTGAAATTTGAACTCAAGGCACTTGGAGCACGCCATGTGTATACATATAAGCTACATCAAACACTTTAAACCAATTGTAACTGATTGAAATCGAAAAAGGTGCCTGCGTCCACCTTAAGTTTCCTGCATAGGTAAAACAACGTGGGCTCATATACCAGCACTCTAGTAGTATGTTACAAACACTCAAGTCCACATATGCAAACAGCCACATGGACATACTTAATGATCACCCTGAAATGCTAGTTTAACTGTCTTCATGTGTGCTCAATCCTAATGCCTAAACCTTGGAAATGGGTTGACTAGAGGTAAGCAGTTAGAGAAAGCCTCTAAGTGAATGTTGAAGGTTTAGCACATACTTGTTATCTGTAGACGACCGTGTATGTATTATTTTTGTAGAAGCAGAATTCCTCAATCTCAGCAGGACTCGTCCTTTCATTCCATCTAATCCGAGTAGTACTCAATTACCTAATTGGATGAGTTATGCGGGTCCTTTTCCTCCCATCTCAATGAGATTAACACACTCTGTAATTAATGAATTTGGGGCACTTTGAAACGATTTGCAGGATTGTTCAGGCTCCGGGGACCTGACATGTGTAACACAATTATTGAGTTATCGAAATGAGACAATAGAGTGAGATGAATAGTGCGAACATTAGCTGTGTTTTCTAAAGACAGGTGATCGTTCCAGTCTGAACGTAAATTGGGATCATGAGGCTGCTTTGTTGTTATTCCCTTTCAAAGTGTGTGTGTGTATGTATGTATGTATGTGTGCGTGTGTGTG
>NC_045752.1:6717121-6778096 GCF_008692095.1 Etheostoma spectabile
TGTGTGTGTTGTGTATGGGGTTGGAGAAAGCCATTTGTAAGCCAATGAGTGTGCTGGTTCTTGATGTAATTCTTGTGTATGAATCAGTGTCCGTGCATGCCGTTTTGATTTCCTAGTAGAGAGCACGGAGCTGTCCTACAGCCTCTCTCCACATCATTGTGTTTGACATCTCCGCGGGCAGCCAGCGACAGAATGCTGGTGTGTGTGCAGACATTTGTCCGGCTCGCTTTGGATCAGCATTCGCACCCTGCACCAGGTTGCCTGTCAGCTTTCATAAACAGCCACACCTTTACGAACAGGCCCGCCGCTTGGAAAAAAAAGGCACAGTTTCACGAAACAAATCACAAATAGCATTTCAGTCTCCCTAACATGATGTCCCAGACAAGGACACACATAGTAAACAATAAAAACAAAATAGATTTTTATTACCAATGTCAGGATACAGTCCTACTTCCTTCTGCGTGTCAGATGTGGGCAAAAATGTAAGAAAGAAAGCACTAAAGAAAACAGAAGTAAAATAACACCTTTATGGAATTCTGAGCTGCATTTTCACATATTATGAAATTACATAAATCTAAAGAGAAAAAGGACTTCTCTATTCATGATTTTAGAATTTAAATACTGATACCTTTCTAGGTCACTGTTTGGAAATGACTTCAGATTGTCAAGTGAGTCCTCAGCCTGGTATTGTTAGTCCTAATGCCTCCACACCTGTCATTTTTGGGGTCTGTCTCCTGTCTGTCTGCGCTTTTAGAGACCCAGCCCCCATTCCTGCCCCTTCTCAGCACATTTCCCTGACAGGGGAAACCTTATCTTCTCCATTCTTACACAGGCATGCTCCAGTCACAGTCTTCACTATCTCTAATGGATGTAATTGAACCCTATTCTAACATTCTAATGCACACATTTCCCAAGAACCTCCTAAAGACCCTGGCAGCATTTCCTTCCTACTCACACAAATCTCCATAAGGTTGCCACTGACAAGTTTTGTCCCACGTCCGGACAACAGTTTGTAGTTGGCTGCCATCTCTAACGTTTCCATCTGGCTCCTCGGCTCATATTCCCCGAGCCGTTACAAAATATGGTATAGGATATATAATATCCAGAGTTTGGCACAAAATGTGATATCAATTATTTGACAAAGCAGCCTGATAGATATCTCAGAAAAGTATTGCTGTCATTAAAATACAATTAATGGGTGCTGTATAAATTACAATTTACCTATCATGTATTAATCCCAAAGACTGAATGATCCCACTTTTCAAATAGAGTAAGCAACATTGTTTTGTAAATGAGTAACAACAGTGGGCAAATTTCAATAGGCAAGCCAGAAAAAAACTTTATTAGTAGTGTTTATAGGTAGTAATTGATTCCCCCCACTCATAATTATTCATCCCTATCATGTTATACACGCATTAACAATTTGTAGAACCTCTGTTAGACGTAAAGGCTTATCATACATCTATTATCCAGGTCAGCAACATGGATCAGCGGTTAGGGTTTTTATAAGCAGAACTGCTGAGCAAAAATAATTACACAAAAGAGGGTCATGTTGACCCTACAAAATTGCTAAACTGCATGTGTGGAGATATTCAGCCACAGAAGTATTATAGAGAATTATTTTTGGCATTGCTATTTTTGTCATTTTTCTTTTGAAACCTAATAAAGTAGTGAAATGATACCACTTAGCTTGCTTTACTTTTTATTATACATAACATACCATAGCACAACATTCGTAGCATCTTGTCTCAGAGCAGCAAAGTCTTTTAGTATTGCATGCATAGTTTGGGTGTTCTGCTTATACATAGCAAATGAAATCCAATCCACTGAACCAGATGTTACCTTGTTACGTTTGACCACCCACTACTAGGTGAAGGACCAGGGTCATAGAGAATAAAGGCTTGCATGTTTCATCAGATGGTAATCAAAGATTCCCAGACGCCTTCAGGTGAACAACCAGAACAACCCAGATAAACATCACCATATTTTCTTCTCTACAGTATAGCAACACATCATCTCCCCTCTCTTTTTCTCACAAGATCACACAAGCCAAAAGTAACACCCCATTTACACTGGTCCTTTGTAGGGCAAAGGTAAACCCAGATGAGTTTTAAGACACTGTGTCTCTGTTGGCCAGATCACAGACATGATGGCAATTATTGTTTTTGTTTTCCCAGGCTACGTGCAAATCAGGTTTTGCCCACCTGCATTTTAGCAGTTGAGTTATGACGACAACAGTTCAGTTAGTATTGGCTAACAGCAGGGCTGCCAACTCTCACATTGACTGTGAGACACACACAATTGACACTTTTCACACACACTCAGGGTTGCTGAAATGTTCAATGTTATTCTGTTCAGGATGACCCTGACTGTGACTATTTCAATGTGATGTTATTTACAGTGCCCATATTGTGAAAAAAAACACTTTTTCTATTGGATTTGGGGTGTTATTTTGTCCACACGCATACTAACTTGGGGAAAAAACATCCATGCTGTTTTAAGTGAGATATAGGTTTCTGACTGACCTCTGCCTTCAGTCTCTGGGTGAGATGTTCAAAATCTGGACACTGTTACACACTAGTTCACTATAACCTACAAAAGAACTACTTACATGTCCCTGTTCTGGAGGTGTTTCACAAGTGCACCCTTGTTTAGAAGAAGTCTCCCAGCTAATCTTGCCTTGTACTGACCAAAGTTGGAAAAACTGTAGTATAGAAGTGAGATGTCTCACTCTGTAGCTAAAACAGAGACCTAAACACAAACAGGATCTGCAGCAATGTGCAGTACAACAACAATATGTTGTTTTTGAAAATGAAACCATTTAACATATTCTGGTACAACCTCAAAATACAATTATGAACCTGAAAACGAGCATAATATGGGCACTTTAACTCTGCAGTTTTGGAAGGGGAAATAAGCTCAACTTACATTATAACACATTGATGATGATTTCCTCATTCAAAGTCACATCAAATCTTTTCCATTGAAGGGTTGCTGAAATTTTTAGTGTAATACAGATTGACCCTGACTATGATTGAAATTAAAAGTTTGCAACCCTGTAACAATTATTCATAACCTGACAAACACATGAATGAAATACTATTTATTAACTAGGAGCATGACACAAATGTTATTGTCCTCTGGTTCTCTCATTCATGTCACTCACTTGCTCCGTACCGATCATTGTTCTCACACCCACGCAGATTATGGTTGAACTGATCAGAGATCAGATAATGCTTTAGCGGCTCGGTGTGCCTTGTACTGTATTTGATCATATGAATAGAAATCACTGGAGCCATTTACCTTGCTTTAAAGAGATCGAGAACAATGGCTGATTTAAGTGCACTTTTAGCATAACTTTATCACCATTATCAGAAGGAAAGAGGAGCAAGTGGCTGTTTTCATAGAATGTTTACTGACATAGTTACACTATGGGAGGAGTAAAGATTACAAATGTGTCATAGACAGATTTTTTCTACCCAAGGCACATGAAGTGACTAAGTGTAAATGGGGTCAAATACTGTCTCGGTGTCTGCCTATATTGATATTACATTCCATTGTGCCCTGAAGCTTTGGTTTCCTATCACAAACAATATTGATAATATTCATATTTAAAGTTCTAATCCTTTACATTTTTATATACAAAATACCTTATTTGAGACTTTTTTCACTTGGAGTTTTTGTGGTAAAAGCGATTCAGTGAATAACCACAGGCAGAGGAACATTGGCGGTTTTATCATCACTATTTCTCACTGACCACCTGCTCTTAAAGTTCTCTCTCTTGGCCACTTAAAAGCGTCTTTGAGTGTTATACCCTATAAAAGCTCAATTTTACCAAACTTCACTTTCTGAGAAACAATAGTGGTACCCTGAAGCTACAACCTTCAAGCCTCAGATATATGGACCCATTTTTAAAAAGAGCTCAACAAGAGCCAAGTCAGCTGTAAACTCAACTCAACACAATTTGGTGTTGAAACACTGCATGACGGACTTGGCAAATCTCTGAAATATATGACAGAACACACATTGATTCAATTCAGCTCCAAAACCAGTAACAACCAAACAGCTTGATAATATTTCTGCATGCAAGCTGCCAGCTGACGGTGTGCTCAGAAATTAATAGAGTCACTTGCATTTTTATCTGAAAAGAATATGCTTCAAGCACTTACGCTTTTCAGTACTGCAACATTGCTAATGGTTAAAATTTATTTAATAAAGAAAATATTAATATTTAAATATGCTTCTGGCAGTGCCCATTATTATAATTTAGAATGCACATTGTACAGTGTTTGCATAATTAATTACATAAAGCTTCATCTGTAAATAATATTAGTATCCTACCAGTCTCCCAGTCATAGACGACTACCATCAGGTCTTGAGTGTTTGTGGTTTGTGTGTGTGTGTGTGTGTGTGTGTGTGTGTTTGTGTCTTTGTGTGTCTGTTTGTTTGTGTATAGAAGGCCACACAGTTACTGCTGAAAATTCTTATTTGCTAGTCTTATATACTCTCAATCTGTTCTGTCAGATAGGCATGCATGCAGGGGTGCCCTCTGTGTCTCTCTTTCTCTCTCACACACACACACACACACACACACACACACACACACACACACAACACACACACACACACACACACACGTCCATGCCCTTCAAAGTCAACAGAGGGTATAACCGTCATGTCCGCTTCACACCCCATGTTTTATGTAGAATAGCCTGCTATGATCTACTTGAGATCATATTCTAAAGACTGTTACTTGGTATTTCTCCAAGGCTCTCATTTGCTGATGACTTCAAAACTTGCGGCTCTACAACTGGACTGTGGTGAGTGTTTTTGAAAACATTTGTAATTAGTTGTAACAAAGCTAAATTAATCAATTAATCAGTACAAACGACTTAGAATTTACATTGTTGAATCAAATTGTCAAGTTTTCCTATTGTCGACTGATCGTCGAATCAATATTTGTGTGGTGTCTGTTGTTGGTGGTGTGGGGGTGGGGTGGGGGGGGGGGGGCTTGACATTAATAAGTGGTGTGCAAGGGTGTAGAAGATTAATTGAAAATGGTTTGGAGCGTGCGCTCGCATGTCAAGCAGTCAGCAGCTGGCCCCAGGTGACGAGAAGCGGAGCACACTGAGCAATAGGCTATTGTCCTTTCCTGGGGTCTTTTTCATTTACAACCCTCTTGTCATAATGTTTTTCTGCCACAAACGTATAACGCTGTGGCATGGTGGTCTAGTGTGCTGGTTTTGGTGATCATTGGGGCGGACGGATCAAGGCTGTGCTCATGTATCCGACGGTGGCACAGTGGCCATTCCAGCGATCAGGGTAACAATAATATGTTCATCCACTGCAATTATCAATGTTCACAAGCACATTTTCAGCTCTGTTTTATCAGCATTAAGTTATGTGAGAGATGCATTTACACAGGTGTTATTCACACACTTTAAAAAGAGACTAGGTCACCCCTAGTACAAACAATCGTAATACATGAACATTTTTCAAATAAAAAATCTAAAATAATAAGCTGCAATGTGAAATAAAGTTTAGTACTCTAACTGTATATATACATTCGATACGGTCAAATACACTCAATGCTGATTGTCAAACATGAAACAGGTCTTGGTTTTTCTTTGTTTGTGTTTGTTTCCAACAAAAACTGTTTCCATATTGCAGATCACAAATACAAGAAAACAAATAAGGACACACACAAATCACTGCAGGGTCACAGATATTGGATGCCTTCAGTAGTGGTTTATCTGCATCTAGTCTTTGTAGTTCTTCCTTGTCATTTGTTCTGCTGTTGATAGCGTCACAGCGCAGGACCACATAATTAACCTAACCTCCAAAACCAACCAACACTTTTACATTATCTCTCATCATCCCCGTTAGCTTCCACTCCTCCTACTATGTCACTTTTTTTCTTCCCCTTTCTATTCTTTTTTTCTCTCTCACACGAGGCATAGTTTTTGCTCTTATTTGCTAAAAGCCTTGCCTTCTTTGTTCTCTACTGCGTGCCACCCATAATGCTGTTCTGGTGTTGACCTCAGCTAGATAAATAATTCACCCTGGTGGACTGTAGAGACTCTTGTAACGGCCTGACCCAGCCCCCTGCACACCTGGGACACACACTAAACACTCCCGAAGGAGATGCACCCATGATTCTCCTTCTCTCACCTCTCAGCTCCTCTGCACCCCAAATCTCCTCCCATCAAATATTTAGTCAGTGTGGTTGAAGAGGCGCACAACCCCAGCTCCCCCATGGTTTTCAGTTACTGTGTCACTTCATCTTGTTTCTCCCTCATACTCCACACATCCTGCTGTTCTTCTCAAGTCTCTCCTTACGTACAGATGCAACAGGGAGATGGAACGAAGCAATAAGCGCCGGAATCACATAGGTTTCTGCCCCCCTGAGTGGCCTTGTCAATGTTGAAATCTCAGCCCTGTGCTTGTAAGACAGTTGCAATGATGGCCTGCCACTGTCTAGTGTAAAGTATGTCCCAGATAGACACTTTGTGGATCAGAATGCCTAGACATCAGACTTACCTTTTCCCTTCATTATTATTAATAGTAACAATACTACGCAGTGGTCTGCAGACAGCCTCAGGATGCAGACCAACATAGCCCCATATTTTCCCTGCTGTTTCTCTCTGAAAGGAACACAAAGGCTGAAATATGAGACACTCTGTCTTTGAGTGTTTTGTGTGTATCAGAGTTCTGTTTGCGGTCGATATGCTTGTCACTCAGGATGATGTGTAGGGTGGTGCGAGTTTGTGGATATGTATGGGATGTTTTCCAGTAGGATTGGCATATCCATGTTCACATCTTAAAACACAGATTTTCTATATCTGCTTCTCACTATAAGAGTGTTATAACATTTTCTGCCAAAGCGTTTGCTCTTTTCACTGGTTTGAAGTGGTTGTGATATCATGTACATAGTCAAGTCATGGAGTCGCCAAGTGTTGCCTGGCAACTTTGAAGTGACGACAAGACTCCAGGAAGTCACTGCACTTGCTCAAGAAATAGTCAGGCACATGAACCCCGAGTAGAACTGAAATATTTAATTTTTACGCCTGTTTTTTTGTAGGTGCTTTTTGGAAGATTTAACTACCTTTAGACAGAGCCAGCTTAGCTTTCCCCCCCTGACCAGCAGTAGCTTTATATTTAGCCTACAGGCATGAGAGCAGTATCGTTCTTCTCATCTAATTCTTAGCAAGAAAGCATGTAAGTGCATTGCCCCAAATGTTGGACTATTTCTTTAATAAACAATACATGAGTAGGGTGCAAAATTTACTTTTTTGTCCACCGGCCAAATTCTACTCAATAGATGACCATTGTTTTCTGTAATGCAAATCTACCAGCATTTGGCAAGTGGATGGCGCTAATTTTTTACCCTGCATGAGTGTGTTATTTTTTTACAACCTTGACTGTTGCTTATTTAGCCAATAAATGTAATGTTTTAGAGGGAAAAAATGTCTTGAGCTTGTGTTCTGAGCATGTGTATTAGCCCCTGCGTGGTCACAATCTCTCCTGTGTGTTTGTCATCACCGCTTTTGTTCCCCACAGCCCTGCTATTCTGGGCAGAGAAAGGTCATCGTTCCCCTTTAGATACTGGCACCTTAAGGATACTTCAGATCGTAACCCACCATCTCTGGTTTCTGTATCGTGAGACACACTGTTCTCTGTTTTAGCAGTCTGTTATGTTTGCCTATGTAGCCGTGTTTAAAGCTGACGTCAGATTTCCTGTATCTGTTTATGATCTGCTCCAGCCAATGTTAGTCTACAGCTTAGGAATGGTTCTTGTATGAATGTTTATATTATAACATATGGAGAATTGTGCTTTTTTGATTTGACTGGCAGAACAATCATATTAGATGGCGAAAGTTTGTTGTGTTTTCATCTAGGGCGCGGTGTGTACGTGTGTGTGTTGTATGGTTTGGGTAATTTAAGTTAAAACTTATGTACTTGTTGAATATGGAGGTACATATGGCAGTTGAAGCAGAGTTCCCTCCTCCCTTTCCTATTTCTGTCTCTGTATTCCCCGAACATATAAGTGCAAGCTGGTGCGTGGTTCGTGGAAAAGGGACCCATGCAACATACCACCTTTGCCCCTGCACATATGACAAAGTGAGCCCGTATTCTTGTGTGCAGCCACCCCCGCACTGGAAAATACTGAAAAGAAGGCTGTGGTTACCTTACTCCATATGTGTGGAGAGATGGAGCTAACAGCTGCTTTGGAGCCATTGGGAAACAGCTACCAGGATACACACCTCAACCATAGCTTGCTAAAGGTTATGCCAGACCACGCTATTTGGAGTTCTTTCAACTCTTTTGACTCAAAGAAAGACACTTTCACCTTGAGAATGGTAGTTAAGCTGCTGATAAATGCAAGCCACAAAGCATTGATTGGAGCATTTAGCAGTGTGTGTGTCACCTTTACTTGAAATTCTCCCAATATTTTCCACTCAGCACCCCATCAAAAAGCTGATGTGCATGTTGACTAAGCCAGATATAAATAAGTAATGCTGTCGCTAGCTATAAGCGATTGGGATTGAACTGCCTGCTAGAAAACCATACTGTGCGTGCTCGATGTTAGTGAGTTTGTGTTTTTCCTGTGTGCAAACAGAGATTTGGTGTGTGTGTGTGTGTGTGTGTGTGTGTGTGTGTGTGTGTGTGTGTGTGTGTGTGTGTGTGTGTGTGTGTGTGTGTTTTTATACTACCCATATCAGCAGTCACCGCAGGGTGGGCTTTTATTAAAGAGTTGTAATGAGTGAGAGCCATCATGAGCCAGCTCGCCTATTGATTACCTATAAAGAGCACTCAGTGGAGACGTGCTCTGATCCATAGATAATGCTTTGCACAGGGAGGCTCAACTTAGCCCGGCTCCAAGCCCCTGAAGCGCCGCCCACATCTCATATTTTGTCAAGTGATTTAAATAGATCTGGTGTCGCTCTGTCAAATGGCTGTGTTCCAGGTGGAAGAATCAACTGAGCCAATCAGAGCCTTTGTGGACACGATTAAGCAGTAAAATGGCAACTGTGAACATGCAAATTTTGGTCATGTCTCTTAATAGTGAATACCATTCTCTGCAAACTTGCCAAACATACACTAACTGTACATTGTAAAGTGCAGCCTCAGGGCTGACTGAAAATGACGTCAAAACAGCCAGACATTTCTTTCAGTGGCGTCTGTTCAAGGAAAAGCAAATCCTACCACAGAAAACGGCTACAAAAAGGCAATCAGACAGAATAATGGAGTGGTAACAAAATGGCCTTCCAATCTGTATGTAATTCTGGGCTCAGCTACCACATCAATAAGACCTCAGCATTGCAAATACTAAAGGTGCACACTTCTGCATAGCAACAAAAAAGTGACACACAGAATTGTGTTGACATCAACACACACACAGGTCCACAAGCAACACACAGAATGCATGCACCTCTTGCGTCAATGAAAAGGTTACCTTATTTTTAGCGAGGCCTACAGCTGATTAGTTTGTTAGCCTGTGGCATTGAACGGCTCTGTTTGTAAGATTGCTCCGAGCTTTGTTCGACAGCATTAAGTGGTTGTGTATTTGTTGAAAGGTAATTGGAGATGTAACCAAGCAAGGAAGGACAGCATCAGTCTGGGGATGATTCTAAAGTAAGCCTCCAACTTGAATTTTTTTCACAATAAGAGAGCCATGGCAAAAGTTCAGAGCATCTTAGACAATTCAGTTCATTCAGGCTAAATAGAAAGGCCATTTCTGTTATTAAATGTATGACCCCACACTGTAAATATGTTGGTTTCACTGAACTACTTACGTTTATTCATACTTTTATTATGTAAGTCCAAACTCCAAGTGCAAAAAAAGCACACACACAAACAACAACACAAAAAATAGTCACCAGAGCATGAGCAATCTCACAATGCAGTTCTTCACATGAATAGGTCATGGTCATTAGTTAGTGGTGGTGCACAATGTACACAAACATGGTGATGATTGATAAGTGTGCAAAATCTCCATTTACTACTTTCTATAGAATAAACATGTATTCATTTATTATGAAGAGTATAGTCAATGAGTAAACAAGAGATGGACATTGTACTTAGCTCCAGTTTAAACTGGCAAGATTCAATAGACATTATCTTGAAATAATGGCTTTGTTTGTTAAAATTACAACCCAGTGTTTCTTGTTGTGGGTATTATCAAAACCATGCCCCATAGTTGATTTGCTACTATATTGCCTATTATTTGTTACCATCCAAACTAATGTTGTTGGAAAACCTGAGCCTACGAGATTTAGGCTGACTTGTGCAAGGCTACATGTAAAATACAGTTGGCTTACATCTTAGTATTAAAGCTTGTTTACCTCCACCTCACACACATTTTGCTCAAGTAAATAAGGCCTTCTAGTAAGCTTAAAGTTAATGGTCTATAAAAAGTTATGGAGGTGAAATGTGTGTTCTAATCAAAACATGTACACACATGAGTGTTTGTGTTGTTTTATTGGTTACCAAATACAGCTTGCCACTTAAACGAGGGTAGAGACATGACAGAACGGGGAATTGCGTCTCCCTGATATACAACATGGCTAAAATGAATTTTGCGCACTGCATGACCTATGAATTCTATAACGGATTCTAAAATATATTTTCTAATGTCATGCTGATTTACAATAGCATTGAATCTACTGTGCTTACCAGCACTGTCACTGATCACGCTGGGGATGAGAAAGCACTGCGGCAGCGCTGGGATTGGACAGAAAACATACACTATGTGTAAGTACAGTCAGATACACAGCTCCCCCTGAGGCTGGAGAGCGGGGGAGATTGAGGAGTCACCCCATCACTAGTGATCCATGCAGGTCGACACACAATACCCCCTTGACAAAACACACAAGTGTATTGTTACACACACACAGCACGCATACTTACACATGCGCGCACACAAACACACACACGTCTCAGACAGTTCATTTCAATGCAAATAAGTGTTTGCCCCTCTTCTGGGAAGAAGCTTGGCAGACTGCATTTTCTTTTCTCTATCATGAAGGATCTAGATTGTATAGTAAGCTTTCAGGCAGAACCAAGAAGTCATGAGTACATAGAGTGCATTGCTTGCTTGAACTGATTCATTGAGTTTTTTGTTAAGCAGTTTTTATCCTGGCTTGTTGCATTTGCACTTTGTTTATGCAGGAAGATGTAGTCATGCTCATAGTGAATGCTGCATATCTACATTGTCTTAAATGTAAGTGTGTGTGTGTGTGTGTGTGTGTGTGTGTGTGTGTGTGTGTGGTTTTAATTGTTAAGCATCACAGAGTTTCAGTATTGTTCTGCTGATATACTGTATGGCCCACTCTATACTATATGCCTGCAGCATTACAGATGAGGCTCGGTTCTCTTGCGCCTTCCCAGCGGGTCTTTGTCCTTAAAAGAATTGAGGCTCCTCACTTCATCCAATAGATTACAGCCAATTAAATATGTCCATTATCACCCATTAATTACCGCCACCACTTCTGCTAGAAATAGGCCTGTCCAAGCAACGGCAGTGGACGTGAAATTGACCTAAATACATCAAGATGAGTTTCCATTTTTTACCTCATTTTCGCAGCCCTCATTTTCCCAGAGTCATCCTTCACTTTGATTCCCAGTGAGATGTATTTTGCTGGGTTAGCATGTATGCATACAGTGTGTTTGTGCTGGTATAAGAAGACACATATAACTGCATGTGAATGCGTGCACATGTTAAGGTAAACATGGGTGTACATGTGCATTCATATGTGCATGTCTATACCTGATGTGATGTTTTTTTTTGTGCTGCAGCACGTGTATGTGCTGGGTTATTTGAGGTCGGAGCTGATGGAGTGGGCTCCCTGAGAGACAGGCAGCGGCACTGAAGGATTGACATTGTGTGACACCTCTCTCTGTCAGCCTGATTAGTCACCTCTTTGATGTAGCAGCCTATATTAAGGCTCTTATGTGGAAGACAGCTTGACAGCTTAGCTTAATAGGCCTGATTGAGACAAAAATGAAATCTCAAGTCCTATGAACAACATAATAGTGAAACACTTCCCATCAGTGGGTCTAATTGCAACACCTTTCTCCAACTACTGTGCCTTTTGGATGTGGTGCAGATTTGAGTGAGTGTGAGCACCTATCTGTGCCTAGCAGTTCAGTTTCTTATTTTGAGTCTTTTGAAAGTATTGCATGTTTGGCACTTGTAGAATTAGAAGAATTTCAGGGAATGTTCGCAAGATCAGATTTCCTCAGTCTCTTTCTTTTGCTCTTGTACTTTCTCCTCAACATCTGCCCCTAACTCAGAAATCAGGCATTAGAGGAACAGCCTGACAATTAGTCTGCTATTGCCTCACTGGGACGGGATCAGAGTAACAAGACAGACAAAAAACACAAAAAAAGAGAAAGACAGAGAGGGAGAGTTTAAAGATCTAATCCTGCTGTGGGAGCAGTTGGAGAACCATATGAAGGTTTTCACATTTTTCACTCAGAGGTTTGTAAATATTTTGAAATGCATGCTCACATCCGAAAGTGGCACGTTCAAATTAATTTGCACGTCCTGGTGAAATATGTGATGCAGGAAGCTTGGTAATCTAGTAAATACTTGTTGCTAACAGGAGAGTAAGTCAAGAGAACATTTTGCAGACTGCTCTTCTGTTTATCACTGTAATGATTTATCTATCTATGAAAGGAGAGGACCCCTCCTCTCTCTTCCTCTTGCTCTCTCTCGCTCTCTCTCTCTCTCTCTCTCTCTCTCTATCTCTATCTCTCTCTCTCATTCTCTCTCTCTGTATGTGTGTGGGAGTGTGTGTTCTTTGTCTTTTAAATGTCTTGAAAACCATTTATTCAATCTACTACACACTTGGTATTGATGGGTATCCAATGAACTTGGCATTCAGAATTTGGAACCATTTGGACATTGCTGTATAGTAATAAACTGTGAAAAACGCGCAATCAAGATTCACAGAAGCATTTCGGGTTTCACTCAAGCATGTCTTCCACTGTGGGCTACCACCGATTATCATGCTTATTTGGAAATGAATACCTCCATATGTGTGTTTCTGGGATATAGCCAACTTACCATACAACTGAACTTTTCTTCACTTCCTCAACAAGCACAAGCAGAACATCTCTCTGCAAACTCAAATTGTAAGTTTGCCAACTGACAACCTCCAGTAATTAAGTCCATGCTTTAACATTACTTTTTAAGATGCTACTTCCAAGATTTTCATAGTGTATGGTTCCTGCAGAGAGGGTAGAACAGCATCAACAATTCAGTACAACTACAGAGCTTTACAGCATACTTCCCTTTGGTGGATTATCCAGTTTACTAACTAATGCTATGTAAGGTGAGATAGTGGCATCCCAGGTTTCATTCAGGTCAATGTCCAACATAACCTCATAACCTGTGTCAGGCAGAGCAATAGTTCAACTCTGTCTCTATAGAAGATGGGCAACTTAACAGTTGTATGATAAGGGCTGCCTCAAGCGCTCCCATCCTGCCAAAGTCATGGAGGAAGTAAACACTTCCGCATCTGTATTTACGGCACCCGCAATATCTTTGTTAACATTGAAGGTTCAACTAAACTTAACGCCTCCAGCATGAGTTTAAATACACCTTCCGGATGACAGGAACTTCAGAAGTTGTGATGTAATCCTAATTTCTCCTTGATTGAGAATTCATTAAATGCTTCAGTGTAAATCATCAAGTCTCCCAAACTTTCTCTACTTATGTAAAATGAGTTGTGCTGCTCCTTGTGCTTTTAACTCAACATGCCCTACATGCAAATGATGAAAATAAACCTACCCAAACACATTTGGTAGATAACCACAAAGGCCTCTCCAGCACATTGTACAGGTAGTTTGGTTGCCGGCAGTTGCACATGTTTCTCCACCCGTGCTGTATATGAGCAGCTTCCCCAGCAGGCCAAAGCTAGCCTGAGCACTTTTAACTGATTCGGATTATTATATTATTATTAATGGTGTAGTACTATGCCCGTACTGAGCTGTAACTGGTCAGATTACCTAGATTGAGATTAAATGGTTCATGGTCCCCAAAAGATAATTCAGTATCCTTTTTCAGTGACCACTTATCTTTCCACTGTATTTATTCGAACTATATTTTTTTGGATGCACCTCACTCAGAAAGATGATTTATTTTGGCACATGAAATGTTAAAAATAGAACCCTAACCCTAATAAGTGAGATGAGGTAAGTGAAAAAGAAGAAAAAAATTAACCTGCTGTTGTATACAATTAAGCATAAGGGATAAAAGTAACTGTGTGTGTGTGTGTGTGTGTGTGTGTGTGTGTGTGTGTGTGTGTGCGCGTGCGCGTGCGTGCAGTGCGTGCGTGCGTGCGTGCGTGCGTGCGTGCGTGCGTGCGTGCGTGCGTGCGTGCGTGCAAGTTTCTGAGAAATCAGACTTCCTAGCAGCTCTGTTAGTTCCACGGTTGTAGGAAACATTTTACAAGATCAAAGCGTTTAACACTCCCGAGGCCTGGGCAACAACTTGCTTCCTCCCTACCCGTTTCTTCACAGATACACACACACGCACGCACTCACACACACACACACAGCCTTACAAGCACACATACTCATCCACCCTTTAGCCTGCACATCTCCGAGGATTTGACAACACTGAAGTCAGCCAAACATTGCACCTGGAATGGACTGCCACCAGGTTCTGAGATAAACTGAAGCCCCTCAGCTCTCGTCTCCTGAGCGGCAGCCACAGCAGCAGAGTGGTATCAGCTCGACCACAGCAGCCACGCTCCCTCCCTATCTCTTCCCCCCCCCCAGGTGCTCTTTGACAGAAATAATTGAGGTAGGGAGGTGGTGAGAGGTTAATGAAGCACTCCCAACACACAGCTGACCTTTCCCCAGCTCCTGTGCAAATCATCGCAGCACAGTTTTTTGGACATTTTTAAATGAAAGCCTTTAAATAATTTATCTAACTATAGTTCCCGGAAGGCCCTTCATTAGAGATTGGCCGTGACATTTCCCTCCTCCCCCCAGCGTCTCATACTCACCGCCTCACATCCAGTCCAAGAATATCACTGTCGATTTCTCTCGCCTTTGTCTCTTTTCTGCTGTCATATCTGTCTTTGTCTCTGTCTCAGTGTCTCCCTCCCTCCCTCCCTCTCTCTCTCTCTCTCTCTCTCTCCCTCTTCCTATCTCTCTCTCTCTCTCTCTCTCTCTCTCTCTCTCTCTCTCTCTGACATTAACCACATTAAAGAATGACATCTCTGGTATGTTCCACACAATGCTGTGAAATGACAGACGGGCAGCAGGACATGAGATGTGATTTTGCCAGGGTAGAATGGAAATTGAGCTTATTTAATGTTTAAACGTGGGCTTACTGAAATAGATTGCAGGGCGGAAAACTACGTGAAAACTGATTAATCGACTGCTTGGGTGCTAAACTGCTCATTGACAACTAGCAAATGAACTATTTCTCTCCTCTCTGCGTCATTCAGTCCTAATCAAAATGAAAATGCTACCATGGTGTGGTTCAATGATTAAGAATCTAGCATACCTTGTAAAGGATTGAAAATGGCTGGCATCAGGAGAGACAGACAGACTCAACTTTATCCTTTTTACTTTTCCTGTATCTCCACAGGAAGCAAGATGCATAATATTGACTTCTATTTCATGCCTACCTTATTGTGATGAAGAGAGATTTTTACAGTATTTAGACAAGCTTGTATTGACAGTTAGGTAAAGAAACAGGTTCAGGAAGGAAATCAAAGCTGCTCTTTTACAAGCCCTGCGCTAACAGATGGACATATGAGTATGCCTGTGTAGACAAATCAAACACAACAAAGTCACACTCTTGGTCTGGTGCATAGGTGTGAGAGATGAAACAAACTGGATCAGATGTGTTAAGGAAATGCAATTCATCAGGCCTATTTTACTGATGAAACAGAGGAAAATGAGACATGACAACTGTTCGAGTTATACAATATTGATATAAGCGAAAATGTTATCAGATATAGTGTGTGAGGCACTGCAGAAACCCAGCCTTCCCAGGGGAAGAGCAGAAGTAAGGCAATATCCACTTGTCTCAGACACTCTCATAACTTGAACGACCTCTGTATAGCTGTAGGGAGTCTCCAAGAATTCTGGCAAGTCAGTTTAGCAGACATCAAATAGTGAATGTGATTTAACCTTTTCTGTATGGTGGTCGAGAGAACTTTGCACAATCTAACCAAAGCAGAACCCAAAGCAAATCGACAAAGCATATTCACCAATTTGACAACCCAAAAACTTTTTTTCTTTTTAATGCTTTTCCAGAAAATAAGCATATTAAAAAAACACATTTATCAGTTTGACAACATACATATTGCATTTGGAAATGCAAATATAGAAACACTGTTGTCCCTGGTTTGAGAGCTGTGTTCGTCTGGCAAGAATAGGCAGACAAATTAATTTGGGCATTTAGCTTTAAAAAATAAACAAAACACTACAATAAAAAGGGCTAAATTTAACCATCACCTTGACCTGCAGTAACCTGTACAACCGTGTCAGAGTCACCCACACATGTTATCAGTCTGTCCCTACTTTACACTATTGTCGAAGCTTCAAGTTAGCTGGCTATGAAGAAAGATGACCACCAGTCTAAAGTTTTGAGGGAAACCGTTTCCAATAGGCACAACATTGGAGCAGCATGGATTGCAAAACCGTTCTGGCAATTCAGATGTCTATAGCATATTATACTGAACAGCAGAGAATTTCACTTAAAATGTTTTCACTGAGATACTTGTTTAAAAAAGTTATTTTTTATATAATTTTGGCCAGAATGTATTTGGGTACCTTGACTAGCAAGTGAATGCACTGCTAATTTTCAAACACATTACAGTTACTGAGGTGATGAAGCACTTGTTCAAGTAATTGTTTTTTCTATTGAGTAGCATAAATGATAGAGTGACACTCCACATGATGGGTCTGAACTTGATGCTTAATTTAAGTCTGTAAAATTGACATCAGAACACTTGAACCTGGCAATCAACAAGTAAATGTATTAAACTCTTATTTTGATGACTTTGCTGCTAGCGCCAATGATATTGTATTGTAGGTTTGCTGCAGTATCCAAAATATCTGTCACTACCCTATCATTTTTGTCTGACTTCAAAAATGTTATTTTGCAATTACATTGCACTTTTGTCTGTAATTCACTTGTCATGACATTAATGTACCATGTGGCATCAGCACTATACATTTTAAATTTACTTCATTAGTCAGAACGTTTTTTTTCACTCCCTTTAATAAATCTGTTTCTTTGCCACTGCAGTTCAGTTACTTTGCGCCCCACCACCACTACGTCTTCTCTCCCTCTTTCTCACTCTCTTTTTCTCTCTGTTGCTCTCTTGCTATATCAGAAGTTCTTTATTACCTAGAAACAAGGGTAGATTTATGCATATGTCCGGAACATAGACAGGTGTGGTTTACAGTGTGCATTGTAAGGGATGAGTTGTGTGCAGGATTAGTTTTTTAGGGTGACTGGGAGGAGAGGTATAAAAGGAGAGGAAAGGAGGGGAGGTATAAAAGGAGAGGAGAAGATGATTGTCTGGTTGTATTTTACCTTGTGCTGTTGTGGATGCAGGGATATAATAGGGAAGGACTGCTTCATTAACTCTCAGGGTCCATGGCAGGGTCTGTCTGTGTCTGTGTTGCTCACCTTGGAAGACTGCTGCTCTTGCTCTTTTTCTCTTTCTCTGGCTCTCAGTTTATGTCTGGTCCTTTCTAGCCTGCTAAGGCCAGCAGAATACCACGAGATTCCATGGGAGATGCATTGGATTGATGTTTACAATTACATAATGGTAGAAAGGCTAATTATTTAACATCATGAATGTCTTTAGAAGAAATTACCTGCGGACTTACTTGCTTTGACACTTTTACTTACAAGAAACAATAAAATAAGGTTTAGATGCATTTGTGTGTTACAGTATAAAGGCAGGTGGAATGGTCCATTTAGACTCCTCCAATGTGCTTTAGATTGAACCCCACTCACAAGACTATACCGTACAAATGAAGCATGTTTGTACCCATATTCTACTAAGTATAATGCCTTGGTGTTAATATAGTTTTAACAGAGCTTAAAGGTTCAAGTTTTTACCACACATAATATAATATATGTTGCTGGCTGCATGATTCTAATTTGATTATTTCCTTTGTCGTGTGCCCGGTGATACACTTTTCTTTCTTCGGCAGGTTACGCTCAAATTCAGACAAAAGGCAACATGCACTATAAGTTGCTGCTTCAAACACATTGCTTCACAGTTCCAACCCGTTCTCATTCCCAGGTTGTACAACACTGGCATTTTGTCAAGCTGCGTCTGTCAATCAAACACAGACATTGACAAGCCCCTCCAGCCGGCTGAGAGGAAAGGGAGCATTTCTGCGATTTCCTTAAAGCCTTTTTACTCCTTTCTAATAAATAATTAAACTATTAACATTGAATTTAAAAACCACAAAAAGTGATGACTAAATGGGATTTCAGTGATACTTTAAGGGTGTCTGTAAAGTCTATCATTATACGTCAGTGGGTTATGGTGAAAGAACTGAAGACAGTAAAGGATAATGGGAAAACAGGAGAAGGTGGATGGGCTAAATCCATTTTCTGTGTTTGGTGCTGTAGCGTAGCCGTCCATTTCTTTTATTCCAGGCTGGTTAACATCCAGTCACTTTTTGAACACTTCTAGGTTTGTGTATGCATATTTGTGTGTATTTTTTCACCAAAAGAAAAATATAAGGCTGAAACTCCTACTCTGTAAATGTTTAGATCAAGAAAACTAACTGTCAACCCAATTTCATTCCCAGCTTCTGTACTCACTGTTGGCAATTACTGAATGTATTATATTATATGTATTTTATTTTAATAAACACACCCTGAGTTATGTCAATTCATAAGCATGCTTTATTTGATATAAAGGGAATAATCAAGTATTTATAAGCCCCATCTCCTAGTTAAGGCACCAATAAATAGGCCGAAATCATAGCTCTGACAATGACACAAAGGGGCACAAAACACATTTAAAACAACTTTAACCTTATGCATTACTGCAACACAATTCTACGGTAATTGATGATTATTCGTGTTTCAATAACAACATGGAGCGTAAAGTCCCAGCTATATTTGTGTTTAATAGTTAGGTAAGAGATAGTTAGCCAATGAGGTAAACAGCTGTACCCATTTCCCATGGTTTTAGTCCTGAATCTAAATAAGATCTCCATCTACGTCGATGGCTACAGAAAATGGTATTCCGTTGAATTAACCCTTGTGTTGTCTTTCTATCAGCATGAAAAACACTTTTGTTGTCCCTATCTTAATGTTTTTATTGCTTTTCCCAAAAAAAAGCATTATGTTTATAGGTTTTTTTAAAAACATTTTTATCGTTTTTTTCCCCCAAAGTCTTTGTCCCTTTTGTTTTGTCACTTTTTCAACATTTTAGCAGTTTTTTCCAAAGTTTTTGACGCTACCTTCCAGTGGTTTATTCCTAGTTTTTGTCACTTTTTCCAATATTTTTTACTTTTTTGCCCCATTTTTGACCTCCCATATTTCTGATATAAAAAATTTCAGAAACGGGTCAATTTTGACCCCCGGAACACATGAGGCTTAATGCAAAACCTAGGGCGCCATCATGAAAATTAAAACTTTTCCTCAAGTCTTTACTATAAGGAGGAGACAGGGCAAGTAGTTTACAGATCTAATACGTATGTTATTGCAGATACACACAAAAAAGACATTTTTATTTTAGTTGGACATTAAGCACTAGTTCATCCATGTCAACAGAGTGCATTCAGCTATCTACATTTCTTTTTTTAAAGGCGGGCATCTTATTATCTTTGAAGACGGCTGACAAGTACAATTAAAATTCTTGAGTATAATCCTGTTGGTACAGCTGTACTTAATCAATGTACCTCGCTCTTCCCTCTGCTTTTTTTGTAACGCTGCAACTTTTCCAGAACTAATTGTGGAGATATTTAAGGAGATAGTCTAGCAGCCTCAGCCCGTCCACTGCAGCACACTGCCGACCAGGGGAATGAGATGAGTAGAGAGTGTCATGTTTTCAGCTTTTAGCCAGGCTCTCCTTTCTATACCACAACGGAGGAAGCAAGAAAAGTATGTTTAATGTTTGTGCACGTGCACTTGTTTGTTAATTTGTCTCTGTCTGCCATCCTCTCTTCAGCTAACACATCCCCCCTCCAGCTACTTGTTTATTTAGCACAATGACAGCCTTACATATCACTGCTGTTGCCTTTTTTGTTGTTGTTGCCACTCACATTAATAATTTGCTTTTTTGTTAACTGACGGATGTAAAGTGGGCTAATCCCTTTATGAGAGGAGAGGGTGAGGCTGAATTTGTCAGCGAGTGTTTGTTAATGAATCAAGCTTGTATTATCGGTATGCACAATGTCTTATTGTGTAATGTGCATGCGTGTGTGTGTGTTTTGTCTAGGAGAGAGCGGGGCTAATTTCCACCCTGTTAGGGTCCTGGAGGACTAAGCTGCTTTTGACCTGATAAGCTCATTAGAATTCCACACTAATTACAACAGGCCCTGTTTGGCTGTCACCAGTTGAGAACAACAGGTCCCAACCACATCAGCCTACCTAAAAGAGAGAGAGAGAGAGAGAGAGAGAGAGAGAGAGAGAGAGAGAGTAAAGTAAGGTACTAGAGGAGAGGATAAATAGATGATTGTGAGGAAGAGAAAGAGGGAACAGCAGGATGTAAGAAGAGAGGGAGAGTGAAATGAGAATAAGGGAAAAGTAAGAGAGAGTTGTTCAGAGTTGTTCAACTGTAAAGGGAAGGATGGAAAGCGGATTAAGAATAGTATTATGATTGGTACAATGAGAAGTTGGAATTACAAATAGAAAATCCTATAACGTTGATGCACAGAAAGAAAGACAATGACGAGAGAAAGGGGGAGAGACAGGGGCGAGAAGGAACAAGAGATTGCAAATTAGCTGGGCCGCCGCAGAGCGTTTTCTCTGACTTGTCGAGGCTAAACTGAGGGCAGCAGGGAGTGCGGCCCAATATGTCAGAATCTCCCTGGCAACCAATCCTTCAGCCGCCCACACGCACACACACACCCACACTCCACAAGCAGCACCCTGTTGAGGCTGGGCTGGTGAGTTGTGCATCCCGGCCCAGATTAAATCTACGGCAGGCCCGACAAATTTATAACAGGGTCTCACCACCTTTTTCACGTGTTGAAAACCAGACTGGCTCTCTTTTTACAATCTTACTCTTGGCTCTCATGCTTTTTTTTTCTCCTTCTTTCATCCTCCAATTCCCTCCCCCTACTCTTTTTCTGTCTGCCTCGCTCTGCCTTTCATAAGTGCCCTTCTTGTTTCTCTGTGTTTTTCTCTTGTAACTCAAACTGCAGTGCCTGCAGTCAAAAGGATCACTTGTTTCCATTCAGTGCATCATGTGTGTTGTGTCGTACAAATGTGTGCATTAACATGTTTGTGTTTGTGTGTGTGTGTGTGTGTGTGTGTGTGTGTGTGTGTGTGTGGTGTCCTGTGGCTGTGTGTGGCTGTGTGTGGCTGTGTGTGGCTGTGCTGTCTGGAGGGCAAAAGCACTCACAGGGGACCCGTCTGTCTCAACCTCTATTATTCCCTTCCATTTGCTATTTCTTGTCACACTGCCGTAGAATGTAAAAGGGAATTATTAGAGTATGTTGATTTGTTCTCTATGTCAATATGAAGCATCCTTCTAATCCCGCTGTAGTGCCATAGTCTGTCATTCAGTCATTCTCTGCTCTGCTATAGTCCCAAGCCACAAAGGCTTGACTCATTAGGCAGGCTTTTTAAGAGACAGTGAGCAACCCCCAAGGCCACAGCTTGTGTGTGTGAGACATGGGCTAGGTTGTTTATTTGTGTATTTTTGTGTGCTTGTGAGTATGTATGTGAGTGGATGTGTGTCCCGCTGCATGGAGACATGACATGTGTGTGATTGTATTTGCTGTCTAGCTTACTCCAGGGTAGTGCCTGCCTGTGCTGCCCCTTGATAGCAGCTGGTGGGTGGGCAGAGCAGAGCAGAGCAGAGATGAGTGGGTTAGCCTCTGGCACAGATCTGCACCTTGGGACCAGTAGCTGCTGGCGCCAGCCATCTTTGGCACCAATTTGTCCCCGGGTCCTCCAAAGGCTGAGCTTCTCAAGAGATATGCACGATTGCAGATGTGATGGTCTATCAATTTGTGGGCCAAAACTGTTAAGATGATATTTGTGTTTTTTGCACTGATGAAATTGTGTAACCATGTATGTGTTACAGCCTGTGTTGAATATGTGATGAGATTTGTGTTTGTTGCACCTTGTGACGAGCAGTTTGTCCTTGGAAGCTGAGGCTGCGTAGCCCTGGCAAGATGGGAATGGTTGCCTCTACTGGGATGACACTTAATTGGACGCCTGTCAGCATTTGGCTGTCTTTCACTCTACTCACTTCCATCACTCTCTGCTACAGTATCTCTGTCGCTCTCTCCACCTCCTATTTCTTTCACTCTCTTTTACTATGCTTGTGTACATTTGTTCCTCCTCTGCATCCACCGCTTTCATACTAAAATGCGCTAAAATGTCCCCACCTACTGCAAACTCCCTCATCTCTCTCTCTCTTTCTGTCCCTTACACCTATCCCTCCCTCTTAATTTGAGAAACAGCAGAGGGATCGATTGTTGGTTGCAGGCTCTCATCTCCCCGCCCCACATGAATTTATTATTCTCTCACACACTGATGGTCCCCTGGAGGGTAGGGTTGTATACACACACACACACACAATACAGATGTCAGATGGATGTTGACGCATTATCACATCACTGTACTATACCACACAAACTAGGGCACACATACATACAGCAACACACACAGTGTTAATTCATACATTATGGATATGTACAGACGGAAGCAAGATGTATTCACACATGCACATTAATTTAAGCAAATACAGACACTCTCTGTCACAAGAATCAGAATGAGCAGGGGGGGGATCCTGGTCTGACTCAGCATTTCACATGTACCGGTAACATTTCAGCTTCATCTTGATCAGCAGTGATGGCATCGCATTGGCACTAACCCTTATGGAGCAATGGGAGGTTAGAAAACCATACTGAGATATACAGAGAGAGCTGCCTGCTCTTAGATGGAAATGTAACTTTCAGAAAAGACAACGTTTTAGTAATTTGTTGATTCTGGTTATGGAAATAAAAAATGTGTGATGGTGACGTGAATGCACACAGAGAACATGTCCCCTTTCACTTTTCAAAATCCTATTTTTGTCGCTCTTACTTTTATAATTATAGGGTGATTTTCTTACTAGTCTCTCAGAACTGTGTCCTTTTATTGTCCTTCCACCATTGTCCAGATGAGAGAAAATTTCACTTTGCATGCAGTGTAAATACACTTTAGCCTCCATCAAACACTTTTATATTGGTATAGTACCTTTAGAACCAGTAGAACCATAGGTAAACCGTGCAGACATGTACCTAAACACTACATCTGTTTTATAAACCTACTGCAGTTGGTACTCTTAAATTTAGGCGGGTTGTTACCGGATGGTAAGAGCCGTCAGTAGTGTTTCTAACTTCACTTCCGTGTGCTAGGTACCTCAACAGAGGGTTAACGAAAAAACAGGATGGAATGAAGCGCTTCTATACAGTAGGTGCCGGCCACAACTTTTGCCAATTGAAACACAGAAACAACCGTTCTAATGTGTAACAAACTAACCTGAACTGAACTGGAATGCTTGGAGGAAACAAGGCTTTTAAGACTTTTAAACATTTTTGGGTTGGTCCATTTTAGTTATGTTGGAACAGAAGGTTGTTGTACTGTCACACTTACTGCAATTCATCCTGGTTAAAAGCTAAATTATGGAATTTGCAAATAATATATAATTTTTGGCACCAATTGTTATATTCAACACTAAAAGGAACCCAACAAATACTTTTAAATGCAAAAGCTTTATATATACAAAAGGGAGAATTTATGTGGTTTTAACTATATATATAATAACTTTGTTATTTTACACTCTGGCTTGGGGAGTAAGCAGAGTGATGTGTTTGACTAGTTATTAAGAATGCGTTTCTCATCTACGTGAGGCTTCTGGCCTTCATCAATTCCCGCCCCGAATCTGGCAGAGTGCTGCCATCCTCTCCTCCCTCCTATTTATGACTCTGCTTTGACTCATACCGCAACTTCCAATTTACACACTGCCACAAATCACCCACACTAACTTTGGGGAGCTGAGTTGTCTATGTTGTAAGAAGGTTTGATGGTGTGTGCTGGGCTAATAGGCTGATGCAGAGAGAGTGCAGGTAGATCTGCTTGATGCATAGTACTGAGAAACAGGTTTCAAAGGTTGGCTGATGGTACTGAAAGCTAAAGCCAGATGGGTAGGAGGACACAGTTATATGACTTACATCCCCCTGATGGATTGCAGTATTGAGAAAAGACTACTCTTTGTCATATCATGCCACAGTGTCTCCTCTATAGTTTGGTCCATCTATAGTTGAAAGCAAAGCCAAATCACGTTGATGAGTCCAGGGCCACCCTCCCCTTGGAAGATAAATGAAGTCTGAAAAATGCTGCTTTATGACACTCTCAAGATGTTTTATTAGCTGTTTAAATTGCTCTAGCCAAGTAATTTATCTTACATTTAACATTGACCGTGTTGACTTTACTTTGCATCTAGAGCATGATAGCTACCTTTCATCAGCTTAAGTCTCCCTCAGATGTCAGCTTCTCAGATGTTTCCGTCTGATTGAGGAACTGAGGTGAATTGAAGTTGATAGAAGAATATTCTCCCTGCGTTGTGTTTGAGTTCTGCAACTTGACACATGCTAGATATAACCATGCCATAGTATCTCACCTCCTGCCTGCTAATTTAAAGAGACTAGTTTGAGTGAAACCTGGTGTGTACAACTCACCCAATGTTCTGCTTAAAGAGGCAGTGTGTAAGTTTATCAAGGCTGATGTCTTTCAACATTCTAGGCTACAGAATGACCCCTACTGTTAGGCCTATATTGTGGTTTGTAGTTTATGAAATAATCCTTAACATTATATCATTTTTGCACAAACATATTATCATAAAACCTCAACAAACATAAAACATCATTAAAGGACGGAAGATGAAAGCAACATAAAAAGAAGTAAAATAAAACAATGATTAGTGGGATTTTTAAACTCATGCATAAAAAAGCATGTAAAAAGGGATTTCAAAAGATTATGATTATTTTGCCGAACTGCACCAATTAAAAGTGCATGGCCGTACACGACAAAGACCCAGCCACCTTTAGTGTTTGAGCTGGGTTTTGCTTGTGAATAGCAAATCTGCATCTTCCGAACAAAGGAAAGCAGAGATTAGATTTTTCATCTCTGTATTTCATTTTTCAGACATTGGTTCGGAAAAAAGTGAGTACATGCCTTTGTATATACAAAGCTGCCTTTGAAAAGTAGCACGAGAAGAAGATGAGAAGGAGTGATTTGTTTGATAACACACACACTCACACACACCACACAACACAAGCTCATATCGCACAGTGCTCAAGGATGGCAGGCTTTCACTTTAAAAGACTGTTATGGAAAGCCCCATTACAGTGCATAAGGTTCCAACCTCAATTATATGGAAAATATATAGTAGTCAAGCTGCTAATGAAAATGGAGGAGAGTGTCTACTCTAGCAAACAGCTTTCTGTGAAAGATGGGGGAAGTAATCTATTCTCTTTACGAGGAGCAGTACTTTTTCCTCCTCTGATTGCCACAGATTTAATGAAGAGCTTACATACCTGAGGGGGATGATTCAGGAGCAAAGCATGTGCAACATATTGGATGACGGGAAAGCAGGTCTTTACATTATATGTGTGTCTGTGGGTTTGTGGTTGTTGAAACCTATTGTTGATGCTTCCTTCATGTGCTCACTGTACACAGTGAAGGTATGAGCTCATGCCAACAAGGTTAACTGAGCACCAATGCCCAAACACAAAGACCCTCACTGGGAATGGAAAGACACACATGCACTAACACACTAGATATACAAACATGGGATGGAACACAGGAAGATGAAAACATACAGTAAATTCACACTTGAATGCCTTTTGTGTCCTGACACATTGTGATTGTCTCTGTGTGTGTGTGTGTGTGTGTGTGTGTGTGTGTGTGTGTGTGTGTGTGTGTGTGTGTGTGTGTGTGGGTGTGTGTGTGGGTGGGTGGGTGTGTGTGGCCAGCCAAGTGAAACCAAAGACACACGTCATGAATCCCTGTCAGCGTGTTGACATCCTCTATGCCAGCTTGTCACGGTGAAAACTCAGAGGCCAAACTCTTCAAGTCTGTAGGACATGAAAGAAGAATATTACCCTGTTTAAACTAGAAACAATTTGAATGTAGAGTGAGCCTAGTTTGTGTTCAAACCTACTTCATATTGTAGCATTTTTATACATACACATTCTATAGCATGAAATCAGTGTCAGAAAATACCACTTAATACATGGTCAAGTTGGTCTTTGGTGGATATATCAGGGTCATCTGTGACACTATGGGGTTCAGTGGTATTGTATATACATACTGTACATCTAATATAAACTGGGCTGAAAATAAAACGGTATAACAATCACATCATGAAGGCAATGTCCAAAGAAAGCTTGGGGATTTAAACCAAACATTACAACATAACTGGAATAAAATGCCTGTGAGCATTTCAATTGGTTGTTACTAGACGTACATTCACAAAGTGATACGCAGTAGTCTGGCTCCAGGGAGTACTGAAGTACTCAGAATGCTCTCTTGTAATTTTAATTTACTGTAGTTGTACGTCACACTGTTGTTGTAAACTTGGCACAATTAAAATGAGTAACTGCTGTTAGATGAGTTAATTGATTCTGTGCAATAAAATGAGTTTTAAAATTGGCAAGATCCATTTGTATGAAAAATACATTATGATCTTTGTTGGGAAAACTTATTCTTGGCAGCTGTTAGGTTTATTTATTTAATTTTCTGATTTCTATTGTTTACAAGCCCTTGAAAGGTGAAACAACCCCTAATCTTGGACACTAAGTAAGAGTTCCTGCAGACAATGTGCAATCAGTGTTGTTTACACTGCAGCTTTCCTGCAATCGAATCCAATCAAGAGAACTATGCTATGTTTTACCTGTGGTCAAAAGAACCGCTTGTTTTGTTAATCATTAATCATAAATTTTGGTCTTGGAAATATCGACTATAAAACTCTGTCTAGACTAACGTCTTACGCAAAACTTGAGCAATGCTCAGAATAAAGAGCGAGAACTCCAGTAACTCTGGTATGAGCTGCAAAAGATCATGCCCGGGTTAATACATCAAGCCAGCAGGAGATAAAGACAAAGAGGGACCGGAAGAGGGAGAAATAAGATTTCATTTAAGAGCGAGTGCCGCTGTCTCGGAGACAGAGCAGTGATGTGAGGCTGACCTCTGGAAGGAAAGCAGCAGCAGGGGTCCCTGAGGTTGATCCAATTCTGGCCAGTCTGTGCCAGCACTCTGATTAAGAGGTGATGAAGAGGGCAGGCAGACCATCATCTCTGTACGCTGATTCGCTTTGGGCTGCATGTGGTGCAGGCGAGACGAAGAACAGAGAAAGGTCAAGCCCCATAGCTAGAGAGATCATCAGTTAAGGCCCTAAAACAAAGTCATTGCCTGTTTATGGTACTTGCATATTTTTGTCTGTTTGTGATCGCAACAATTCACCCAAATTCAACCAATCACCGTGAATTTGGTGCAACTCGCAATTTCCTCACCTCATTCACCTCAAATTTGACCAATAACCGGAGTTTTTTGTGACTTCCACCAATCCCAGCAGTACCACGTGCCAGACTTGGTATCAGTATGTGACTCTAAGAGCCAATGACCAAGCGGGAATGAGAACGGGTTGACGTAACACGTTTGTCACCAAAGTTTCTTTATATGAAGACAAGATGTGTGTGACAAGAACATCTCACGTTTACCAACAAAACGTACAGCGAAAGACATTTCAGACCATCCTGCCAACCTGTATACGGTTTTTCTTTTTTAAGATTATTTTTGGAGCATTTTGGGCCTTTAATAACAGGACAGCTGAAGATTTGAAAGGGGATAGAAGGGAGGAATAACATGCTGCAGGTCCGAATCGAACCCTGGCCCACTGCGTCAAGGACTAAACCTCTATATATGGGCTCCGGCTCTACCAACTGAGCTGTCAGGGCGCCCAACCTGTCTACATTTTAACAACAAACTCCGCTGTAACGGTTTTTCACTCTGAAATCGCTGAATGCTGCTGCTGTTTCAATCCTGCAGCTGGCGGGGCTGCTGCTCAGATCCCCCCGCGACTGGCACACGCACACACACACAAACGCAGGAAAAAAAACAGAGACGAGACGTACAGGAAGACCTAAGTTGAGGACAGCTACATTTGTTATTGTAAGTGCAATGATACGTTAAAGTCAAATGAGTACTTTATCAAACCGTATACATGTGTGCCCCAGGCCCGGTTAGGAAATGAACTAACAATGTAAAGATTAACAAGCCACTGACACATATGTTCAAATTTGTTTAATTCAATAAATTATTGTTTTTTGTCTAAAATACACCAACCATTTTCCTATTATACCAACATATGCAACATCCTGAGCTTTTTTGGTAAGGTTACTAGGAAAACTAATAAATCATTTTTTAAAGGTTATTTTTGGGGCAATTTTAGGCCTTTATTTGAAAGGACAGATGAATGCATGAAAGGGGAAAACGGGGGGGAATGACATGCAGCAAATGGCCGCAGGTCAGAGTCGAACCCGCAGCCGCTGCATTGAAGAGAAAACCTTAATATGTGTGCACCTGCTCTACCAACTGAGCTAACCCGGCCACTGCCCAGAATAATTTTATTCTCACCAAAACAAGAACTATACAAATAAAAATCTAAACCTTTTTTTTTTTGTCTCTCGCAACTTCATTGCAACAAAAATACAAAAAACATTGCAACTTTTATCTAAATTTTTTACAAAAGCTTCCGCGAAATCAGGCATTTTGGGCCTCAACAATCTCAAAAAAAGGACACAACATTCTGAAAGGACTGAATACTTTATTTTATCATCCTTGTAGATTCAAAATCATATCATTGTGAGCTCTTGTGCATTGATAGATGAGATGGTAAATTCTGTTTGTATTATTAATTTAAGCAAAGGTATACAAATCTTTGAGGCATAAATAATATGTCTTTCTCTTTCATTTAAAATTGCCTTTACTATTATTATTCAATTTACTCTGAGTTTTAGCTGCCACAGCCTTATCTGGTCTGATCTGACCAGTAGCTTGTAGGAGTGGGGGAAAAAATGTATACAGCATCGTATCGCAATATTTTCAGTGGCAATACTGTATTGATACACAGGCGCCATGTATCGATCTTTTATTATGTATGTAATGGTCAGTTTGTCTGCTTGATAATGCCATTTTGCCGCAATAAAACCGAAGTGAGCTGAACAAATAGAGAAATGTATCTTTTTAGATGAAACAGATGTTGAAAAAGTTTCCTTTTGGGGACATAATTTGAAATTGGGAAAAATTAGAAGTTGGTAAAAAAGGTAATATATTCCAGAATATTGCATTATGTTTAAATTAGCAATAATATCGTATTGTGGCATAAGTATCGTGATGATATCGTATCGGGAGGCGTCTGGTGATTCTCACACCTTGTAGCTTGTGGTAGCTAATGGTAGCTAGCTATTAGCAAACATTACTCTCCTTTTCTGTTTGCGGACTTTATGAGTATTTTCTAGTTTTGCTACTGTCACACTACGTTGTGCCATATCGCAGATAAACTTGTCAGTGGTTTTATCACAACAGGGAAACAAGAAGGAAACACTGTGCCTCTCAAAGGGACATGTTTATTATTTCCTGCTTTTGTTCCCACTCTACTTGCTCTCATTCAGGTCTTCTAATTATAGTGTTTTTAAGCAACACAAAATGAGAATCTTGGGAAATGAAGGGACATTCAATTACCACTTGTGGACACAGTGCCCACTGTACAGCAAGAGGTATATAGTTTTGCTTTATTGTTTATTGTATTGTGAGACATGTAGTATAGCCTGGTGCCTATCTGTTCCTATTAGTTCATTGTAGTGTAAAGTTCAACCCGGACAATATTGTGACAGGCTTGCTCTAGTGTTAAAGCATAGAACCGAGTGCCCCCTTAACCTATTGCCTACATGCATGTTATTTTAAAATAGAATTAGGGGCGTGGTGGCCTGGGGGTTAAATGGACTTTGTTTCTCACTGGAGAGCATTGTTGCATGTCATTCCCTTCTTTTTACCCTTGTGTTCTGCTAGTGACTAAAAACTGAAAATAGACTGAAAGTTTCATTTAAAACTGTAAACAAGGAGAAGAGAAATATTGTTAGAGGGTGTTATTAAGAGAGAAAAAACAGAAACAACATCAGTTTTCCTCTGCTCCAGCACAAAAACAAGAAAAACACTGCGGTCAGAGGAAGTGCATTCGGTGTCTCCTCCCAGCCATTGAGCTAGCCAAAGTATCACAAGCATATGTCAGCAAGTGTGTGTGTGTGTGTGTGTGTGTGTGTGTGTGTGTGTGTGTGTGTGTGTGGGTGGAGTATATGAAGCGGTGGGGGGTAGATGGCATGTAGGTGGTAGTGGCAGGGAGTTTCCTTGCTTGGCCAAAATCTGGGCGACTGCTCAACTCTAATTAGGCCTGTCCCAGCAGCCTTTCCCCACCCTCGGTTCCTACACCTCTCTTCCTACCTGTCTACAGCTCAGCAACACACAAACTCACAATACACACACACACAGATAAAGTTTTACTATGTTTTTGAATCAGACTGTAAATGTGTTCTTTGTTGCTGAAGATATAGACACAGGTAGGAGACAGACAAACAGAGTGACAGCCGTAACACGCGAAGATGAAAGGGAGGCCTGCAGAGAGATGTGAGAGAGTGCGTTAATCCACACGCCGTAGCATTTTCTCTGTGGATCTGTGTGCGTTTGAACTTTTCAAGGGGAGGATGGCAAGGAGCGATTGGCCACTTTGTAAATGTCAGTGGATCTGAGCAGCCTGATCCTAGACAGCATCGTGCCGTTGCCTGCCACTCACTTTGTCTCTGTCTGGGTGCTGTTTTTTTCCTACTCTCTCCCCTTTACTCTTCTTCCCCATCCTCCATCTCCTGCCCTCTCCCACACTTTTATTATTGTCTTTTACCGCTGCCTCACCATTGCCTGCAGGAAAATAGCACATCCTGTAATAGACAAGGCTGTTTTTTGTTTCCAGTGTTTCTCTCTTTTCCTCTTCCGTTCTCTGAATCTCTGTTGGACCCTAATCCTCTTCAGTAGCGACCTCTCTACTCAGCTTCATATTCAGACTCTTTATTTCTTCCTAATTTCTGAGCCTATCTTTATTTTGCTGAGCTGCTAATTCGATTTACTTTTCTCATGTAGAAGGATTTGCTGTTTTATTTCATTCTTAAAAAACATCTTCAATTTCCTTGGGAATTATCAAGGGAGGGTTCCTCAATTTAATTTGCAAAGAAATTAATTTGTCATTGTGAGAAATAGGATACTTGCTAAACTAGTTAGGCCAGCATTTGTTGTTGCCCCCCCCCCCGCATTAGGTATACTGGAACTCTCTTTCCAGTTTGAGTAATACATGAGTAAAAAGGAAACATGTGACAGGTAGTGTAAGAATTTAAAGACAAATAAAAGGAATACTGAGCTTTTTGTAACAAGAGAAACATATAAGAGTGTAAGAAAAACACAGGGGAAAGAGGGAAAGAGAGGAAGAGTATTAAAATCAAAATGCTGAGAGGTGTGGTTGTAAAATGGCAGCCTATGTTAAGCTGGGCACAGTGGGCCAGTTGCTGCCTGAAGGCCTTTTTTAGTCAATCTACACATATTGCACTGCATCTCTCTCTCTCTGTCTTGCTCTCACTTAAATGAAGCTAAAGCCAATGGATCATGTATTTCAACAATACATGACCTAAAAGGCAGTTAGCTTAGCATCAAGACTGGAGACAGGTGGAAACAGCTAGCCCGGCTCACGTCCTGAGGTAACAAAGTTTGCCCACCATCATTTCTGAAGCTTAATAATGAACACATTATATCTAGTTTGTTTAATTTGTACAAAAACCAAAATCTTAAAATGACAATGTGTGCTATTACCGGGGGCTTTTGTGGTTTGATTTCAGGGGCGGATTGGTCATCTGGCAATTCTGGCAAATGCCAGAGGGACCGGACCATTTTTTGAAATGTTGGCCAGTCAGATTTTTAAAAAGAAAATACAAATAAATTGTCTTTACAGGCCGACAGCACATAGGACGGGTTTTTATCACTTGCACTATGGTTATAATAATAACAATTATTATTATATTAATAATAATAATAATAATAATAATAATAATTGGCCTATGCATGAACTGCGGTGGCTCGTTACACTGTATGCTATATTCAACATCACTGATCATTTTGCATCCATAACATGATTGTGTTATTGTACAATTTAGCAAGCAGTAGCCTATGTAAGTCAATCCTACACTTGGGACTAAAACGTGATTCTTGGGGAAAAAAAGTTGCCATAAAAGTTGTTCATGCTAATTAAACTACTGGACTTTGGGGTCAAGTGTTGTCTTATACGGCCCATGTCCCAGATGTGAAAGCCCCCTTATTGGAATACTGAATATAATTATCTGGTGGCAGATAACAATATTTGGAATTGTTATCTGCCACCAGAATTGTGTGATTTCCTTGCCATAAATATAGACATTTTTACCACAAATTGGTGCCTAAAAATGTATCAGAATGCAGGAATTGAAGTCTTTTACCCTCAAGATTTCCTGGGGGAGGACCACTAGAACCCCACTGCTTTGTGTTTCCCCAAAGGCTAAAAAAGGAAAAACTCTGAGCTATAATCATAGAAAAAAAAAACGTATTTAGATTGTGGTTAGAGAGCTAAAACAGATCAAAAATATGGAGAACCAGACAGACAGTATGTGCAGTGTTAACAGAGAGAAACACGGACAATCGAACTGACTGACAGTGACAACAAACAAAATACTGTAGAGAATGACGGTAACAGCGTACAAACGGCATACATAGGCAGTATGTGTCAATGTGTTATAAATGTGTGCTCTTTAAAAAGTAGAAAGCATTGTTTGCCAGTTACTTACATGAAATGTTTAAAAATCTGTTACGTAAGATACCGCTTATATTATTTCATCATCTATACACAAATGTAATTATTGAATGCACGTGTGCGTGGGTGGGGCTGCATGGGCGTGGTAATGTGGGCTGGTGTGGCTACAGTGCCATGGCTGAATTTTTGTCCCAGTCCGCCCATTTGTTTTTACATTTCTGTTTGACACAGATTAAACAAACCATGCATAATGAGTCAGTTGGTGGATTTTCTTTTTGCCTTTGCACAGAGCCAGGCTAGATGTTTTCCTAAAGTCTATGCTGCTAAGCTAACATCTCCAACATTAGCTTTATAGTTAATGGACAAACTAACTTACAATCACATATGGGTGAAATTTTCCGAATGCTCTTACACTTTGTTCAGCTGTCCTAATGTCCATGTAGAGTAGATAGAATGAAACACGTATTGATCTTTTTTTTTTTAACGCAGGAAGTCTGAATAAAGTTTGATGTGCATTGGAGCATCTATCGAAAAACAAAAAAAAGAAGGGAAGAGAAAAATGAAAAATAAAAGCTGTGTGAATGTTTTTTCCCATCCCTCCTGGCCGTAGGACTCAGGCGGACTATCTGGCTGTTGTGTGTTTGTCTGAGATATGGGCTTGGATGCTTGCTAAACGACCGCCCACTCCACACATTCCTCTGTAGTCCGCCCGTTTCTCGTATACGATAACAAATTGATTTGGGCTGTGATTATTCAAGGGGCATACTTCATAACTTTTGGACTGGCTTCTCTCCACCTCCCACTCTAACTTTTCTCTGTGCTTCTGCCTCTCTCTTACTCACGCCCATATCCAGCTGGCGCTCTGCATGATACAGCTGAATGAGGCCCGTGAGCCGTGTAGTTCAAGGCTCTGTCTCAAGTCTGATTGCACTTTAGCAGATCAGCGGTGTAACCTTTCTCCTTAGGGAGCCACACAAAGTGCCCGGGCACAACTGAGAGTCGGAGATAGAGAGACAGAAAGGATCCATACGTAACAGAATCACTATCTTTGTTGGAATAGAAACACATTCATATCCTGCTGTCAGATTGCCTTGGATGTAGTTTGAAAGGTGTTTATGTATTTAAGTAGTATTTGTTCTTTTTCAGTAGTGTGTTAGGACTTGAAAGAGCCAAATTCTTGCAGCAAAATATTATACTCATACGTATTACTTTGGATAAATATGTAAACTTTTTCTAGGAATTAAATTATTTGTACTACTCCCATATAGATTTAAAAAGAATTACTAAAGGGAATGAAACCCATGACTGCATAATATATATATATATATATATATATATATATACACTAATAATGAATATTAAAGAAAGATTGGACACCAACCAATAAAGCATTCATCACAGGGACATGAGCTGAGGCACGGCTGCAGGCACATTCCCGCTTGTTATTAATATAAATGATCTTCACCACGAATGACTAATCGACTCTATTCCGTCCCTCTCTCTTGGGCAAGGAAGTCAAATTCTTTTTCCCTGAAGATTAGTATGCTTTAAAAATATCATAATCCTAATAAAGGACCAAATTTGGATATCATAACTCACAAGGGATGGATTTACAATCCACCATAAGATGTATTTGACCATCAGTGTGTATCACTGTAAATATTAGGTGAAGTCGAAGTAGGGCTGCAATTTAAGATTAGTTTAGTCATTTTCCAGATAAATCAAATAATTTGTAAGCCTATAAAATGTGATAAAATAGTAAGGAATATGGATTAGCAAGTCCGAGGTGATGTCTTCAAATTGCTTGTTTTGTCTGAAGAACACCCACAAGCGTTTAAAAAACAACTTAATTGCTGATTTATTTTCTTTGACTAATTTCAGTTCTAGTTAAAATAACAGTCTCTGTAGAAAGATGAACTACTGCAACTTGACACAACAAATCACATGAAGCTCCAACGTTCAGATCGATAGTTGAACCACAGTTTGAAGATTACAAACCCAACCAGATTCTTCAAAATGACAAAATATCCATTCTCTGAAAATGTCTAACCATTTAGCTGAGACGCCCAAACCCCCAATTTCAGGTGAAAAGTTGGTCGGTTTGTATAAGATAGAATGAGCCTGGCTCTTGTAAAAGTTAAAGGTGTTGTAGGTAGAATTGCAAAGATTCAGGACTTAGCCAAAATATGTGAACATTGATAATTTCTCAGTCCCTCCCCCCTTTCTGCTAAAGCCCAAAACGGTCTCCTAAGCCCCTCCTCCACAAGGGAGAATGAATGCGTGAGCATGAGCAGGGATTGACACGCGGTTAGACACCCCTCCCCGGCCTTGATTGGTGCATTTGAACAGGAAGCTGTGGATTATTGAGAATCGCACTGCAGGCTGTAGGTGATAAATTACTTGCTTCATGTAATTTCACTTGAACATAGGGTCAGTTTCAGCAAATATGACCGAAAGTTAGTTTTAGAAGTCTTATTTACTTCACCTTTAATGAAAATAAGCCATCAAATTCTACAACTATTTTACAAAGCACAAACAACTGGTCAAACTCCATATAGCCGGATAGATAAGCATTAAGAAAAGACATTAAGTGAAGAGTGACACACAAAAATGCGCCGCAGAGTAAATGAGAGTTTTATACAGAGAAAATGAGACACTTGTGATTTATTAACTACTCTCTCCTCGTCCTCATAAGGCCAGGATAATTGTGTGACTCTATATGGGGGGCTGCAGTGCAATGTGCTCTGGCTCCGTCTTGTACACCCCAGTGAAGGCATGAAAGATAGATCAAGAGAAAAGTTTGAGCAAGGAGAGAGTGTGTATAAGAGCCTATGGTTGATTGCTCTGAAACCAGAGAAGAGCGAGAGGGAGGAATAACTTTAGTGAACTCACTATACGTCTGATGTAATTCTTCCTCTCCCCACAACGCACACACACCTTATATAATACAAAAGTACAGTCTACCCTGATGTCCAAATCCATCCAGACTGGAGAGTTGCAGCGGCTGCTTCCCATTGGACCCTCTGGCTCTCAGAGTGTGTAGATTGTGTGTGTGCGCCTTTCACGCCAATCCATGTGTCTTTTATTGTCCTGCAGCACTGGGTTGTAATCAGGTAAACCCAGCAGCAGAGTAATCTCAGTCAGATACGATGAACCGCTTGCTACCTTCTCTGCTGCTCTCCTTTCGTGTTACATCTCTCTTCCTCCTTTACTTTCTCCTCAGCAGCCTCCAGGCGCTCTAATCTGCCTCTCCCCTCAGGCTTACCTTCCTCCCTCCTTCCTCTAACTCCCCTCTGGCACACTCTGTCACCGCATCACCAGCACTAGGCCTGGGCCTTTTTATCTCGTCATGTGGTTTCCTGGGACAAGAAGATTTGTGTTGTGTTATATGTACTCCATGTGTTTGTGTATCGGGTGGAGTATCATTTGTTTTATTGGGTTCGGGTGCAACTTTACCTCACCCTGTGGTTTGTGTGTATGAGATACAGTAAATGTGATCATATGCACAGTGGACACACATTTATTTAGGAGTCAGTTGCACTAGCAGTTTGTATCTGCATCGATTAAGACTTCACCAAAGGGAATTACCCACAGTTCAAAGCGTTGTGACGTTTACCGCGGAGACCATTGGGAAATCCGGAAATTACAAAGGTTTATAACAGCACGACACACAACCACGGAATGGAACGGACCTGTTGTCCAGCTTGTAAAACAAGTTAAATCAGCCTGCCGTCTCCTGTGCCTTGGCAAAAAGCAACAAACTTAAAATGAAAATACCCAAACCGGCAAGTGTCAGCAACATCTTTGTTATTAAACTTTGCTAAGGTAACATTTGATCTTGTGAAGTAATGTCCCTATCCCATTTATACCTATCTGAGCCCATGTGGCCTCAAACACTCACTCACTTAGCACCTGAGATCAATTAAGTCTGTGAGTACTTAGTCTTTTAGGATTGGGCCATAATTTAAGTTGAAACTGCTGAAAAAGCAAATGTGTTACAGAACACTATGCCAATGACTTCATAATACTGTAAATTAATGACTAATACATTTGCATTATTGGATAATTTCCCACTTATTCCAAACTGGTTGATTCTTACTAACTCTGAAACATACATATATTTCTCCATCTATACATACTGTACATAAAAAGAAAACAAAGTTGTACCTTAATTTCGAGCATCATCATTCAAGATTGTACTGTACTGTTGATTCAAAAGTTTCAAGATTCTAAATCCTTTATTAATCCCACAACAAGGAAATTCACACTGTTGCAGCAGCAAGGAATATAGGGAAAAAGTACAGGACACTCAAACAAGATAAACAAACAATAAACAATGTTGATAATGATGTTTCCTAGCAATCGATTTACACATTTCTAAAGTCTTTACTAGCCAAGACATTTTTAATGATGTAACCCAATTTAGTAAATCATTAGTTTGAAGCTAGCTAATTACTGAAAACTACACACGCTAACTCATGCATGGATTTTCTAAAAGCTGCCTGTAATACATTTAAAAATATAAGCATACGCATCAGTGCTCATATCAACAAACACAACAGGAATGTTGCTTTTCTGGTTGACTCCCTCCTCAAACACAGGCACACATACAGGATATGCACGCACACCCACTCTCTGTCCTGTGTGTTTAGATTGAAAATGAAAGCTCCCAGTAAGAGTGTTTGCCAAGAAGTCTGTTTGGTGGATAGATGATTTATTGGGTGATTCTATGAGGAGATTCCTCTGTGGTCTCAGCTGGGATGAAGCGAAAGAGATAGTGAGGAGAGACGAGTGGAAGAGACTGCCCCAGTCATTTGATGTAGAGGTGGAGTGGGACAGGTGCTTTGGTAATAATGCCTGCACGCAGAGACACACACACACACACATGCACGCACGCATGCACGCACGCATACAGGCATGCACACAAACCTGAGCGTGCACACAGAATCGTCCAGCAGATTAAATGCGCTGCAGGTTGTATGAGACCAGAGAGTGAAAGAGAGAGACGGGGGAGAGGGTGTTGAGTCAGTGTGTAAGCCGCAGGGCAGCAAAGTCTTCCTCTACCACTAAGTCAGCCACTGATCTCATTTCTCCACAGATGGACTCCTAACACACTCCCATCAGGGGACAAATAGATATTCCCTCCATCTCTGTTGCTCACATATTCCTGCACCATCAACCTTTTCTCTTTATTCATCTCCCACTCTTTTTCTATTTCTTTCTCATGGTTCCTTGCTTTTTTGTTTCCTCACTCCCCATCTTCTCCTTACTCTGTCTATATTATCCTCCGCCATCCCAATATCCCTCTCATTCTTTCACAATCTAATTTTCGCTGCTTCTGTGGTTTTAACCCTCTCCTCCATCCCATCACTTCATCCCGTGTCAGACCACACACCATTGCCCTCTCTCCTCTTCCTTTGATCAATCACAGCCAACAGGTGCTGTAAATTGTGTCCTCTGGCGACCGGCTACCGCAGTGTCTCCCGTACGTATTCAGTCTCCTTCCCTGCCGCCACCCTTGCTCTTTCACTTTGTTCTTCTCGCCACATCCCTCTAGCTCTTGCCCCAGTTTGTCAGCGAAGCAAAACTGGCCGTGTCTCGGAGCCCATCATTCATCTCCCCCATCCTGTCATAGCGGCGGCTTGGCTGGTCTCAGACAAATAGCATCATGGCAGATAATACAGGCACAGCCAGAAAAGAGCTAAATAAATGGTCCCTTCTCTGCCGTGCTAATGGCTCTGCTTTCCACTTGGCCAGAGGACAACTCTCTATGCGGACCTGAACAATAGCATCTTATGAGAAAAACATACCTGTAAGCTTCAACTAGCCATGACATGCATGAAACATACACATACACACTACACACACCTTATGAAAAAACTGTCCACTGGCAACATATCCACAGATAAATGTGGTGTTTGTCAAGGGAGATGTTCATTGTGAGGAAACAGCGTAGTGACGTATGGATGCAACATGAAGGCCTCAGTTGCAGGAGCATATAACAGTTAAGTAATTCACATCTCAAATCCCAAATCATATCACACATATACATCCACATGCAGCCTTCTGTAATGTCAGGGTGTTACAAAATGTGTTTTTGTTCTGCATTTTCTTACCAAATTTCCAAAAAAAGGTGTCAAAACAAAATGCTAATCACAGTGTGTTTCCACCATTAAATATTCTTGACAGGGCGTTAGAAAATTACATAATTAAATGAACGCAACTGTCTCGTCTGTAAATCTGGTAGATCATGGCATTTCATTTTTGCTTCCCAACTGAGATGGCATTTTCTGTGGCATATGTTATAAATTAGCCTCCTCTGTCGACATACCAGGTGGTGATTTTATTTAAGCAGTCATGATTATTAGGACTCTCTGGTATAGAAAGGGGGATGTGGCAGAGTGGCATTACTTTGCCATTGCTGCATTTACATCTAAGATGCTGAAATAAGTGTCATTGTTTATTTAAAAGTTTAGCGTACATATGCTCAACCATTAATCTTTTAACCATGTTCTGAAGACACACAATTGAGATGATGGCAACTAAACAAAAATTTCAGTTTCAGTTCAATTTTATTTATATAGCGCTAAATCACAACAACAGTTATCTCATTACGCTTTTCATAAAAGAGCAGGTCTAGACCGTACTCTTTTATGTTATTTACAGAAACCCAACCATTTCAACAAGTCTTCAAATTATATCACAAAATTCATGATAGGAAAATAGTTGGGTTTTTGGCTTGGGTTAAAAGAAACCATTGTTCCTTTGGACATTACATACATAAAGGTGGATGATAAGTCTGACTAGTTTATATCAAAGGCGTTTCATTTCCGGGATTGTTCAAGTGCCGTTGGCAATTACGCTGGATGTCCCTAATTTTCAGCTGGCATTCTAAACTCGATTTATGAGCACTGTGGTTAACTGCTCCTCACATCTCTGCAGGGTAAATCAATATAGCTAGCTAGACTATCTTTTCAATCTGAATTTTCTATTGCACGACTAAAACAATCTTTGAACGTACACATGTTACACCCAAGTTCCTTCCCAAGGCTTTTCACTGTGACACCATCCGGCGCTTAGCGCTGCCCAAGATGATTGTGATTGGTTTAAAGAAATGCCAATAAACCAGAGCACGTTTTTCTACCATCCCGAAATGTTGCGTGGACTAGGGATGTAACGGCATGAAAATTTAACCTCACGGTTATAGTTACCAAAATTATCGCAGTTTTCGGTATTATTGCGGTATTTTTTTTAAGTGTGTTCATTGTAGAGCTGGGTATACCGATACCGATACAGTATATCGGTATTATATCAATATCATGATATGAGACTAGATATTGTCTTAGGTTTTATAAATCGTAATATGGGATAAGTGTTGTCTTTGCCTGGTTTTAAAGGCTGCATTACAGTAAAGTTGGGATTTTCTGATCATACCAGACTGTTGTAACTGTTCTATTATTTGCCTTTACCCACATAGCCGGTATATTTACATTACTGATAATGATTAATCAAAAATCTCATCGTGTAAATATTTTTTGAAAGAACCAATAGTCAACACTACAATATCGTTACGCCATCAACATCGAAGTATTTGGTCAAAAATATTGTGATTTTTGATTTTCTCCATATCACCCAGCCCTAGTTCAATGCCTAGCATCAACTTTTTCCCTTTGTGTTCTGCAGACAGGATAACTATCTTCAGTCAACTGTCCTTCGGGATTCTTATAATAACCAAAATATGCTTCAGACTTAGTCCTCTGAGAGGGCTGATAAATGTCCTGAGCACTGTCATCTCCTCCTTCCTCTTTCTTTCCAACTTCAAGAAAAGCACATTGTAGGCTATGCAATGCGCCTGCGCGGCACCTTGAGGAGACTCGGATGAAGCTAGGAAGGATTAAACATATGGTTTCCACGACGTGGAAATCCACCGTGATAATCATGATATTTTAAATGCAAACAGTAATTGTTATTGCGAACATTTTTATCATGGTTTACCATTACACCGGTAATTGTTACATCCCTAGTATGGACTAGACAGACCCTCCTCCACTGCACTGTTGAGGAAGGTCTGGCGAGACTAAAGTCTGACTAACATACTGCTTTTTTCTCCATTGGGATTCTGTAATACTGTAATACTTCTGTAACATGTTTATATTATTATTATTATTATAATTATTTTTATACATTCACTTCCTTTTCAACTTCCATATTCTGCTCTATCTGTTAATGTTCACTGGACTAAAATGTTGGAATATGCCTCCATGACATTTGTATGCTACATGCTCCTGTATCCTGAAACAAAGTATGTGTGCCATGTACCAAACCTGTAAAAAAATTCAATAAAACGAAGAAAACAACATTCATGGCAACATAGAGAGCCCTGTATATAAATGTTGAGTCGGTGTATGTATTTGAGTACATCTGTAAGTTTTCGTGTAACCACCATAACTGCTGACTACACACTCTCTCGCCATCTCTCACTGATGCGCGTCTTCCATTCTCCTTGATCATGGCTACTGTTGTCATCTCCTCTCCTCCAGCGTAATGAGTCAGTGTGTGATGTTGGATGGCTTTTGACAGTGTGTCCTATGACTCACATTGGGGTGGTACTGCTGTACCAGCACATCTCAGTGCCCCTCCCCCTTGCACCCCTCGATCTTCCTATAACTCCTCTTTCCCCCTGCTTCTGTTTGGACTGTACCTTCCCCAGTTGGTAGGGGCATTTGTTAATAATAAGTAAACATACTGTAAAGGTGAAACGCACAAAAATAAACAGTCGGGTGCAGTCGGAAAGTGAAGCTTGCTTTCCATAGCGAGCGTTCATTGTGTTATCATCAGCAACATGCATTTTTTTCTCTGGAGTAAAAGAAGCAAAAAAATAAAAGCTGGAGAAAAAAAGGGAGTGAGCTGGCTAATGGCACAAAGTAGTGGCCTGTGGAAAGTCCGATAATGATTGAGGCCAAATTGACATTGGAACTGAGCGAGACTTTGTGAGTTTAGTTGCATGTGCTTGTACAGCAAAGACTTGTGGTATCACAGTTTATAATTTGAATAATATCGGCTTTTGTCATTTTGTTTTCTACTGTGTAAATATTACAGTATTTTACATTTTGCTCTTGTTATTTTTCAATCTTTACACCACATGTATGTTTAAGACATCATTTCTTTATCATTTACATCCACAAGCACAGAAAGATATGAGGCTATTCTTGGTCCTGATGACATGTCCGTTTCAGCTTCTCATTCTGTGACTAACGGTAACCAGTGCTGTACTGGTGTGAGGCCTGCCTACAACAGACACCTTGCCCTGCTTTATGTTAATACAACACTTAAACAATCCTGCTTTAAAGGGCCTGGGCACTCGTAAACCTTGACGGACCCTCGGGCCGTGCCGCTGCCTGTAAAACACTGACTGTTTATGGATGCCTGTACCTGCATCCTTCTACCCATAAACACTTTTCTTTGTCCTTCTGGGATAAAGTGGGTGAAGAGGAGTTTATGTCCCTCAACCAAGAAGTGTTTTAGGCTATGTCCACACTAATGTTGATTCTGTTGTTTGTTGGCCTTTTGTTTTTGTCCACAGTATTGTTTGTTTTTTTAAGTTTGCCATCCACACTGAAATGTCAAAAAAATTGAAAGGCACATAAATCTCTTCAAGTGAGTATGGGAATTTGAGCTATCAGCTTCACAGAATTTCAGGCCATTTTCAGAGTGTTGTTTGTCACCAGAGCAAGCATACCCTGTTTGACCTGTTGTTTATCCACTTAAAAGAGAGTGTTAACATAAGTGGTTGAACAATTTCACTTTGTGTGTTAATGGAGAAAAACAATGGATTTCCATATTCATTTGCATTTGTATGGACCATAGATATATATCTATGGTGGGGCATACTCTTCCTTGTCCATGTCCCCAGGATCTGCTGCCTTCAGGCTTCCCGTAGCCTCTCCCTTCCTGTTCCTGCTCTGAATGCAGATGGACTACAAGCCGTCCACTTGGTGCCATTGTCATTGTTGAACCAAACTTCCTTTAAACACTCTGCCGACCCAACCCACCATGATTTACTAGCCCCCCGCATCCATAGGTATCTGTGCCAACCAATTGCATTAAAGAGATGAATTGCCAGACCAATAAAAGTGTTGTGAGGGGGCTGAATGGGCCCTGGAATGCTCATCGTCCATTTGGTGCAGTAAGCAATGGGGGGGGGGGGGGGGGGGGGGGGGGGGGGGCTTTTAGTGCAAGGTTTTTTAGGGGTGATATTGTGATTGGTAGTGGAGGTGATGTCATGTCATCCATCTTAGGGAGCCACTTCATTAGGCTAATGGAAGGGCTGGACCACTCACCGTTTATTCCTATACGTGTGTGTGTGTGTGCGTGTATTTGTCCTTCCCTTGATGGCAGCTTCCAAGGCTAAAGTGGTTATGAAGACTAAAGCGATTGTATGGACATAAATGTGTGTGTCTGTGTGTGTGTGTGTGTGTGTGTGTGTGTGTGTGTGTGTGTGCGTGTGCGTGCCAGTATTTTTACACAGTTCAGTAATGACACTGTTTTTGGTGAGGGTGAGATAATACAGTGTGTTTGAGGAGCTAAAGCACACCTCATTCCTTTGATGTTTAAACTACAATCACAATCCTTCAATGACTTGCAAAAATGTGAAGTACAGAGAGGATACTCACCGTGCTTTGGGGTAATATCAGTGATCGACTTTGATTTGTCACTGACTTAAATGAGCATGTCACTTCAAATGTTCCTCTTGTGACGAGTGAAGAGGACAAATAGAATCGCTCTTTGAATTTGCTACACTGCTCGGCCTCCTCGCTCCCCCTCTCTCTCTCTCTGTCACTTTTCCCTATGTACGTTTTTCTCTTTGTCCCTCCATCCTTGTCACTTCTCCCACCTGAAACTCACATGATTTTCTGTCTGGACATGTGCTAACTTATGAGAGTGATTCCTCTGAATCCATTACTGTCTTTGTTGTCCATGTCAATCCACCTTCAGAAGCCTGGTTTTATCCATTTCTTTATGTTTTTCCAGATGTCATATGAGGCTTGCCTCTGTTTTGCTTTGTAATTCTCTGAGCTTATTCTGATCATCTGAACTCTTTTCTGCCCTTTTCTATCCCTGATGTTTCCGTTGTCCAGTAGTAAACCTTTGACGTATCTCTTCTCTGTTTGTAGATCAATATACACTTCAATGAGTGACGTTTAACAGAGCTTACACTCACAACCAGATGAAGCTCATGTCCTTGGCATGGTGCTGACAGTAAGCTAGCACTTATCTCTTGTTTGATGCTTTTAAAAGCAAGTTAATCATTTTCATAAACACATTGTCAAGTATGTTTAATGTCATAACTGCCATGTACCGTAGTTAAAATCAGGGAAATCATAATTTAAAAATCTCTGGATTTTTAATTGGTACACCTAAATTTGAATTCGGCCCTTTATTGTGATTTTGCACATGAGAGCTCATGAAGTGAGCCATATGCAAAGTGCATTTTTGTTTGCTTACATCACATTAAATGAATCGCAAGCTACACCAGGAAAGTCTCTCCATTAGCAACATGTTCGATTCGCATTTTCTCATTTTGTGGCTCTCCTCAGGACATTAACATCATTGGAACATAAATCTGTTTATTCACACTATTTAGACCAAAACGTGAGTATAAATATACTACTTGTGCATCCAAACTTGCACAGCGGAGGTGTTAATGAAACAAAATAGCCACACTGTGTCCAAGTTGTGCTGTAATGTTTCATTCAAAAGCCACCATTTCCCCCCAAACATTTTTTTGAGTAGTTTCCTTGAAGCAACTTAAACATATGCTCTCTGCAGCCATTGAGATCTGGAAATGAGCAGACGGGATGAGAATTAGCCTTAGCAAGGCATCGGTATCCCTGTATGGACACCTGCTACCAGAGCAAAGGTACAACAGACAAGCTGTTTTCTATGAATTTTAATTTCTTTGCTATTAGCTTTTGGCATTGAAGGTCGCAAGCAACCCAAGATGGAAATACAAATATTCACTACTTTTTTATGTATTATTTGTGACAGTCATTAATTCCATGACTATGTATGTTTTGTTCTGATGAATCAATGATGTTGGGACATTTTCACAAGAAACATGCGTAGAGGACATTTTTTTTAACTCTGAGATAAACTTTGATGGTCTGATGGATGGAAGCATGCAAAAACCTGTCAATGTTTGTTGGATTCCTGAGAAACCAGTTAAAAAGTAGAAGACAGTCTTTTTGCTGTCAGCTGTGAGTAAAGTTGATGCAATGAGAAACAACATTATTAGAGGACTGTGAAATGTTATCTGACGTAACCTGTGGTTCACAGGTAACAGGCAAGGTGAGAGATATGTATGATGTGATATATTTGCAAATGTTTTTCATGTATAAGGACCTTCTTTTACTGTAAGTGACACCATCAAAATCTATTTTGTGATGATCTTAAAGGGTCTTTTATAATTTGTATGAATAAAGCAAAACACTGACCATACGTGGGTCTTGGTGAAATGTTTGCTTCATGCATTAGAAAGTTTAAAAGCAAGGTAATGTCCCTGCAATGTGTTAATATGTTAATCTGCACCCTTTCCCCATGGCTTTAGACTCCATCACGGTGCGCTTTCAGAGCTTTGTGTATACATGTAATGTGCCTACACCGGCATTAGTGAACCTTTGCATTTCAAAGTGCAGTGCTTGTTTGGCTTGTGTCCGGGTGTGTGCACTGCACACCGTGGTGGCCTTTAACGCCTGTCCCTAGTGCAGATCGATTTTGTGCCTAGCCAGCAGCCCACTGCTAACCTTGAGGTAAGCTGGCGTAATGAGATCGCATCTGATGGCATTGACTCACATCTGACAGCACTGGCACTCTCCTCCCAGCCAGTAAGAGACACAGACAGGCAGAGTGGGAAAGGCTAGGTCCTTGGTGGTAAGCTGTACTGATTAGTTTTCTTTTGATCTAACTGTAATATATATATATATATATATATATATATATATATATATATAAATAGTTTTTTTTCCCACTTCTACAGAAGTTGGCGTTTTGAAATATTATAAAAGACAAACACTTATGCAGCTGAAGTTACAGCCGTTCACAGCCTTCACATTTATTCTTAGTCTCTAATGTGATTGCAAGAGACAGAATGAACAGGTATGGCACCACTGCAGTCTTCTTTTGTTAGCCCGTAATTTCTAATTTATATAAAAACTCTCTTGGGAGAAAGATTGTATGTTGGGCATGTGTGATACATGAGAACGCCAAGATTTTGGGGTGGACCTCTGTTTTATAGGAACCTCAGCAGCTGCAGCGTCTTGGTTTTGATCTGTAGGCAGTGCTGGGTAATGCACAGCCCTCTGTCTGGCCAGAGCTGTGACAAGAAGTACCATGACTGTATTTTCTGGCTCAGATGAAAACTTTTGCTACTGCAGGCTGCAAAGATCTTTGTCATCAACAACGCACACACAAACAATGACACATGTGAAGTCTAATTTGAAAATAATTAAAAAAAGGAGCTGCCCATCCAAGCCATCAGTGTAAAATGTCTGTTAACATCACAAGAGATGACTCTTTCCTATAGGACTGTGACAAGCATACTGGACTGTAGCGGATTCTCAGATGCATGTATCAGGCTACAGTTGAATAAGATGGGACTGGGATAACCATTATCTGAGTAGAGGTAATTGAAACAATAATGGGCATGTTAACAGCTTGGAATATAGCATTGATCCATCATCTAAGATGAGCCGTCTTTGTGCATTAATACCATGACTAAATGGCACAAACAAATTTGCTCTCGGTCATGGCTAGGTCTAGTTGGCTAATTGAAAAAGGAATGAGCAAGAAGAGGGTTTCGTGAGGTGTGGAAGAGTGAGTCTACCACCTTGCCCCTGCAGGACTTTGAATCCCTCCCACAGCCTGGGATTTCTAAGGAAAGATTAGCCAAAGACATGGCACGGTTTTGGCGGAAGTGTGGAATTGGAATTCAATTCCTCTATAACTACGTACAGATGTAGACTAGTAAGCCAGTGGGAGCCAGATCGATGGGAATCTAACAGCTTTGTGCAGCTCAGGAGCATCCTCAGCGGTTACTTTGTCTCAACCTTGTCCACACATTCCTTCACTCTTAGTTTCTGCTGTGTAATCTGACCTTGGCACATTTTCCTCCACCTGGCATAGTGCTTTGCTGATGTTCAACTTTCACCGTGTTGAAATGGCACTGAACTGCAGCTAGCCTATAGACTGAGCACTGCTGCGCTGGATGAACACATGGAAAATGAGATTACTGACCTATAGCAAAGGTTAGACTTCAGTAAGCATGAGCAGTCAGATGATGGCTGGTGTAGGGGTTGTGGGTTTAATAAACTACTGCTGGCCATGAGCCTATTGTTTTACTTCTCCGCTTGCAACCTCATGTGGATATCCGTTCCTGTGTGTGTGTGTGTGTGTGTGTGTGTGTGTGTGTGTGTGTGTGTGTGCGTGTGTGTGCTGTGTGTGCGTGTGTTGTGCGTGTGTGTGCGTGTGTGTGTTTTTGTCTCCGTGATGTGTCTTAAACTGCGACCCTCATTGTGCTGGCTGCATTAAACTGAAATGCTGTTATTGATCACACACAAAGGTTGAGATGGAAAGCCCGGAGTGGCAATGGGCCCACCCCAGGTGTGTGTGTGTGTGTGTGTGTGTGTTTGTGTGTGTGTGTTTTTGTGTGTGTGTGTGTGTGTTGTTTTTGTGTGTGTTTGTGTTGTGAGTCACAGCTGTGTTGTCTGTCAGCCTCTGGCTTATCCATTAGAGGCAAAGGGGGTTGGGGCCTTTTTGCAGAGGGAAATACCATTGTGGATAAAAAAGAGGGTTTGAGACCAAGATTGAGAGTAAAAAAGCAATTGTACTGCAAAATTGTCATGCACTGGTACTTTTCTTGAGTGTTCCCATTTTTTGAGACTCAATGCATCTACTCCATAACATTTCAGAGGGAGATGTTCTTTGTGTTTTCCTATATTACTATATTATTATTACTTACTATATTTCTTTACTTGAACCTTTTTTATTTTTTAGGGTGGCAGTAGCTCAGTCCGTAGGGGGTTGGGTTGTGTACTGGAGGGTTGCTGGTCAAGTCCCTGTACGGACCAAAGTACAGATTGGTAGCTGGAGAGATGCCAGTTCATCTCTTGGGCACTGCCAAGGTGCTCTTGAGCAAGGCTGCCTAGGGTGCTGGTACAGCACCCTGAGCAGTCCAGCAGCCCCCTCACTCTGACATCTCTTCGTTGTGCATCTAGTTATATATAACTAAATTTACCTTCACCAAAGGTCATACTACTCTAAGTCCTCATGACGTCCGCTTTGTCTACTTTCTCTCTCTTTGTGCATGTGCATCTCCACACGCATGTGTCAGTAGTTGTACAGACGTAGTTTGAAGACACCTGTGGCACACACACGCACACACTGTCTCTCTCTCTCTCTCCCTCTCAAACATACCTGGTGTTATCCACCTCTCTGCCAGTGAGCCTCTTTATGAGAGGCCTGCCTGGCACCCAAGTGTGAGGCCCCTTTAATTAGAGCCCTGCTGTTAAGCACAGACCTCCCCCCATAGTTTCATCCACTCCCCACCTCCTCCCCACACCTATGTCAAACCTAGACTTACCACCACTGCTCTACTCTCCCCTCCTTGTTCTTATGGCCTGGTTCACAGTTCTCACATCCACATTCACAGTATCTAGATTGTATTCACTGTACATCCAATTAGAATGTAATACTAATCAAGACAAAAAATGCACCCAAAAGTCTCAATTAGAAAGAAGAACATTAGCCTTTTCATTCTTCGTCTTAATGTAGTTTTGGTGAATGACAGTATAAAATATAAAAACAAAAATTGTAGTATGAATGAAATCAATTTAAGTCTTGAGGGAAAACATTTGAAAACTGTGCATTCATACCCTATTCATTTGAACACATTTATCATTGATTCCCAAGGGGAAATCTCTGTTGAAAACCTTTTTTTTCCCCAGTATTTCTGGAACTCGAGCTGTTCCATCGCACTCGTAACCTGCATTCCTCAAAGTCCCTTTTTAAAGCAAGGCCGATCCCCCTTGAAAAAAAGAAAAAACAAGTCTCTCACATTCATTGATTCTCCTCTGCATCTGAATGCTATGATCAAAGAGCTATTGTGTTGGGGGGCCTCCTCTCTAAGCTGCATTCCTAAGGAACTTCCACAATCAGGGGTAAGTTGATTAGAAACGATGGCAGGCGGGTTGATATTATGTTGAATCAGGAATTCCGTTCTAAACTTCCCAAAGCTGCTGCAGTGTGTGTGTCACCCTGTCCCTGGCAGGAGAGGGGATTATGACAATACAACATACACATGATGTGTGCTAACCTTGGTCAGAAATCTAAACGTACGATGGGCTTAGTACAGCTCTGTTACAGTTTGTGTCCTTTAAGCTACAGTTCCCAACAGTAAATATCCCCATAAAAAATTCCTCTATATATTTGAAATTAGTTTGGAGGAGGCCTGCCTGCATCTGTGACTGCTTGTCTTCAGCTTGATGTGGAAAGACAGGTTGTTTAGGACCGTGGGGAATGAGCGATGGAGAAAGAGAAGGGTGGAGGAGAAGGAGGAGGAGGAAGGCTGCAGCTGTTGTTGTTGTACGTAGTGTTGGTCTGGTGGGGTTCGGCAGAAATCACAGCAGAGCCTGAGAGAGGCACAGCCCCTGAGAGAGACACAGCCCCTGCTGCCTTAATGAAAAGGATTGCTAGATAGATAGATATATAGATAGATAGATTGATAGATTTCACCTCTTCCTTCCATCCTTCTCTCTGTGCTAAAGACCCCTCCAATCCCAGGGATTTAGCATGAAAGGCAGAAACAAAGCACCTATTCTGTGCCACCGTCCTTTTATTCCTCGACCCTCTATGTAGCAAATGTCGCTGCACTGAGAAACCTCCTCTGTGTGCGTCTGTATCGACCATTCCTCTTCCTCAGAGGAACAGACAGCCAACTCCTACTAAGGCCTTATCCCCCTGTTCTGTTTTTATTATGATTGTTTTTAAAGATTTTTTTTCTCTGCTTACGGCAATATCCGCAACCCTGGGCAGACAGAGAGAACAAAGACAGAGGGGAGAGAAGAAGAGCAAAAGTTATTTTGCTGAAGGACATTTGCAGAGGCAGCTTTTAACACCCTCGCTCCCTCCCCTTTCTTCCGTTCCCTCCATCCCTGCTTTAACACACTTCTCCCTTTTCTCCTCTTTAAATATTGAGAATCGTTGCAAATTCCACTGGCCTCTTCCTTTTGATGCTACAGGCCTCCCAAAGGCTCAGCAATAGAAATGCATTTGGAAGGGCTGAAACTTTCAGGATAGCAACAGTAACAATCCCCCCCTTTCAGGACCTCCCTGCTCCCCCTCCAGGCCCCAGTAAACGGGTCTGAGCTTTGCTGGTTCCCAAGCCGCACCTCTTCCCCAGCTCCCCGTGTTCTCTAGTCTGAAGGCCAAGCTCTCCCTCTGGGCTGGCTTTGGCTGCTCATTTTCAGTCTAACAGAGGGTGGCTCTTCACAGGTCTGGCTTTTGAACCTACACCAACGTGCATGCACACACACATTATGCAGCTGAAACAGACTGTAACAGTGACCCGGCTGACTCCTGTCACTTTATTCTTGACTTTTCACCACCCTCCTGCTCTAACTACACTTAAAAATGAAAGGAAAAAATGTGCGGTCTATACTATACACATCACTGCATAGTCATTCCTTCCTTATTGCTCTGCCGTTTTTCTTTTATTCCTTAGATGGACAAATTTTAGATGCTAGTTAGATTTTGCTAACTAGCAGGGAGCAGATGCCTGTGTTGTGGGTAGCTCAAAAATAATACAGCCTGAGTTTAGATGCAAAAATAACTTTTCTTTCATTCCTGAGCATAGGGTATGCTGTTATTGTTTTTCTAAAAGGAAAACAGTAAATAGCTGCTAAATAAAGCTGAAGCTGTTAAAGTTACACTGCGTCTGGGCTAACTAACGGTCAAAACGCGACTGGAGAATGCACCCCCGTCGTTTTCATGTAAAACAGGAGAGAGTATCCTGAGCAGAAAGCAAGTGCAGCAGACTGAGATCATAGGCGTGTTACTGCTTAACAGCCCACTTTATGGGATCGTCTCTCTTTGTGTTTTAATGAGGAGGCCATGGATGGGTGGAAAGGCGAAGAGATGGGGGGGGGGGGGGGGGGTCTGTCAGGGAAGATGACAGATTAGAGAAGATTGAGAACGAATAAAGGATGGAGAGGAAGAAGTCGGAGAGAGGTTTAATGTCGCATTCTCTCCTCAGGTCTAATTGGGAGTGAAAGAAGGGGCTGAGGGGACCTCCTTAAAGTGCTGCTGTTCATTCTTCACATCACAGCTACTCTTCTCTTCTCCTCTCTTCTTACTCGCACAACAAATGCTTTGAGTCAAATGACCGCAGCTTCTCTTTGTTTCATTTTATAGCCCCAAGAAATAAAATCCCTGTTTCTCTCCAGGTTATTTTAGTTGAACAGGACATTTTTTGCAAACAAACTTGAATGTGTGTGTGTGTGTGTGTGTGTGTGTGTGTGTGTGTGTGTGCGCGCCTGCGCTTCATTCCTCTCTTTATTCACCTCTCTCTGAAAAGTGTTTGGAGCCCCCAGTGCAGTGCCATGAGATTGGCAGTTTGCTGTGTGCTGATAAAGTCACTCTCCGTGAGTGTGTATGCGTGTTTATGTGTGTGTGTTTAAGTGTGCCTGCTGATGAAAGGGAGGAAGAAGGAAGGCTGGACACCTCAGGAATGTTTTTTCGATAACAAGTTCCCCTAGCGCTGTAGAGCTCTGTTGTATAATTTTGTGTTTTGCTGCACTGTCTACGTGTGTGTGTGTGTGTGTGTGTGTGTGTGTGTGTGTGTGTGTGTGTGTGTGTGGTGTGTGTCCGTGGAGGCAGTTCTGCAGCTTCTTGCGTATTGTGATTGGTCACAGGTGTATCATGCTATCTAAGTGTATTCTTAATTTAGCACAAGTTTACACACCACCTGATTTTGATGTTAATACAAATTCTCTCCCCCCCCCCACACACACAAACACACCACACACACACACACACACACACACACACACACACACACATAAACACACACTCAAACACATTCCTACCTGTGGAGCGTGACTCCTGTTCACTGCTCATGCCTTGTGCGCATCAACGTAGCGTTGTGCAACAACAGAGCCGTCTCTAATACGTCCTTTACGCTGCTCTCCTCTCTGCAGACATGCCTCATTAAACTTTCAGCCAAACATTTAAAAACTCTGCTGTCCCGACTGCTCAGTCCCAACTGGCCATGGCGTAAGAGGAGTAAATTAAATTCAGTCTGTCCAGTGGGTTTGAAGTCAGATGGAAGGATGGCATTTGCCGGCTGTCTGCAGCAAAGCATCACGGCATTGCCACAGGTGGTGTTCTGTGAGCCCTGACATCAGCCTCACAGTCTGCGATAACCCTGCTGTGCCAAAATATCTTTGTTTTTTTGTTTTTATGCTGTCTGTCTGACTCTGTTTCCTTGTCCCTAGTCAACTCTGGTGATGGCATCGACTACAGCCAGCAGAAGAGGGAAAATATCGGGGACCTGATCCAGGAGACTCTGGAGGTCTTTGAGCGCTACGGAGGAGAAGATGCCTTCATAAACATCAAATACATGGTGCCCACCTACGAGTCCTGCATGATCAACTGAGGAGGGGGGGGGTGGTGTCCCTCTGACATTGCACAGACTATTGACTTTATCTGTTTGTCAGTCCTTTATCTGCCCCCCAACTTTAAATAGATCTCTTATTTTATCCCTTTCTTCTTCACTCCAATCATTCTCTTTTTGTGTCAGAACAGTATCATATTATTTTATTGTTCTATTAAATGTATTACTAGCCATACTTTCTGTATCTGTGTATTTAACACTATCACTCGTTAATATCAATACAAGCTTGACAGCTTTACACCAATATGCCTAATATTTTATCCATGTATTGTTCATTTTTTCATTGCTTTAGTGATTTATTTAGCTATCTGATGAGGAATCCTTGATGCACAGTGACTTTTATTTCAAACAGCGATATGCATCAGATGAAAAATGTATGAAAACATAGAATTGAAAATTCCATTGGTTTAAAAGGGAAACTTTTCTCTTTTGACTATCAAACGCTCACCCCGGCTTGATGCTTGACTGTTGATTGTAAAAAGTGGGTTAGTTGCTCCTTTAACAGGGAACAGCAGCTGTTGCCTGCTTACATATATGTCAGCAACATTTTTTATGCTTCTTACAGCTACCTTTCGAGCCTGCAGGGTGTGAACGCAACTCAAAAGACACACTGTCATTTAGATACTACATGATATTTTATGATATAAATATTAAGTAGTTAATTTTCCTGTGCTGAAACAGTAAACATCTGAAAGCCATTATATCTACACTGCAAAGCTTTTAATTGAAAAGGTGCTAATGCAGCTTGGGAGGTACAGAAAAGGAGTTTGGTGAGATTCCAGTGAAGCAGGCCTGTCTTTCCTGTCCCAGTCCACGAAGTCATGTTTTACATCTACATTGTTTTTTGTCCTGTTCTACAACTGATTCTATTGTGCTGTACCACTGTACCCATTCTGTCACAAACTCAGCTGGAGACGGAGCCTGTCTAAACATGCAGGGGGAAGACGCAAAGAAATGACGGCCGACAGTATTCCTCCAGATAACACACACTCATACACAAACATGTTTGATTACCATCCTTTGAACTCAAATACCCCCCAGTGATCCTAGTGAACACTTGGTTTGCATGTGGGTTTATCTAAGACTGTTTCTGCATGACAGCATACATGTTTTTTTGTTTGTTTATCCAGACCAGCCTGTAACTCAATAGGCATCTTTCACCAACTTTGTGTGCCCTCACTGTACAGATTTCCCACTCCCTCTCCCACTATCCTCTACTACTACTATTGTTCAAGTCACTGTGGAAACTTCTTCCAAGCTACAATGGAAGCTTTAGCAACCATATTTCCAGCACACACTTGCACATATACATATACAACCCTGTGACTCACAGGGGAAACATAGCGTAATTGATTTCTGACACTCAGAAGGACACTCGCACCATCTCTTATTGTAAGTCATGTCTCCAGCAAAAGAAACTTTACAGGCCTGCAAAGGAATTTATTCTCAACCAGAGGACAGCTTTATAATGCTCATATTTCAACCTCAGCACATCTTGAAAAGAATGATATCTACTGCCTGCTGCCGGATCTGTGCATTGAAAAGGAAAGGAGTGCAGTGCGGTCCCCTTTCAACACAGAACATGTAATTCCCCTTAATAATTGTGTCTACGTAATAAAACAAATATAGCGACAGTGCAGGCACATGAACTATAGTACTTTTAAAGAGGGGTACAATTTCACCTCTGGTCTCGCTTGATGAGCTGATCGAACTCTGAACAGCCTACGGTTTCGTCAAACTGTATCAGTGACGCCCCACTGTCCTGCTTCACCTGTCCAATTTTACTGAGCCACAGGCTAGCAGCTACACCAGCAAAGGATGAAGAGCTCAGAGATAGAGAGAACGACTAGAAAAAAAAGGACAAGGTGAAACATGTTGAACATTTTTGTTAAGCTTTTTTTCATTGAGTGCTAGTGATAGCTATTGAGTGCTTAGATACTGTTTTTTAGAACTCGTCAGAAAGTGCATTTGCAGCTCTCCATCTGTTCATCTCCATCATAGTCTTTTGCTTCAAGCTATCGCACAATGTCATACAAGCCATAATATACAGAAATTGCCAAGAGTTCACTTCACTTCTTCACACTTAAAGGGCCAGGCAGTGTGATTGCTTTGGCTCAATTAGGTCACATCAAAGGCGCTAATGGGCATTAATTGCTAAATGGTGTCCGTTTCGACCTCCTCAGGAACCCACCGAAGCTCATTAAGAAAGGTGACAGTCTGAAAGGGAACATCGGCGAATATGGTCTCCAATCAAGACTTGCACATGGCCTAAACACACACTCAAACACAAACACACACTAATGGGAAACAATATAAAACAACACCATACTGTAATTGCTCATGCAAGTAATAGAATGAACTGTAAAATGAACAGGAATGGAGGCAGCCAATGAGGTTATTTAGCCAATCAAAGGCATCAACGCATGACTGGTCCAGACACACAGGCCTGAAAGAGCAAGCATGACATTGCTTGAATTTCTCCCTTTTCTCACTCTGTTTTCAGACAAGAATGAAGGCCTCAAAAACAAATGTAGCATAGAGCAGAAAATATCCTGATCATCACATTCTAACCCTTCCCCTTAGTCATAATGAGCAATTGATCATTTAGAATCTGCGGGTCCCCCAGCATACACAAGGAAATGAATTGCTTTCCATTCACAGCATTTCCTCCAGTCATAGTGCACAGGTTATCATGCTCTACTTCCAAATGGTAGATAGTATCTGTCGCAGATAAAGCTACACTTTTTTCAGTTGAGAGAATTTCAAAAGTTTTTTTTTTATTCCTTGTCTATTGTAAAAGATGTCTGATGACAAGAGTGGGTGATGGTATTGATCTAACGTGTTATTCAGCCTGTTTTCAGCCATCTTTGTAGCTTTGCCTTTTGATAATAATAATTTCTCCTCAGCACAGATGGGTGCTGAAGAGATTACAGTAAATCAATTCTGGCTTTGCTAAACATGCCTCAGCTGAGAATGTAAGGTGAAGAACTTGCTGATCCTGTTTCCTATGTGAGTGTATTCCAAATTGGTTGTAGTATAACCCATACTGCTAACTGGATTGTACATGTGCTTCCAAAGTGGAGTTTCAAGGGTGTTACGACCCCAACGTTAACCACAGAGTGTGTAGCGTTCTTGCACACCTGCCTTCATCCTTAAAAGGGTGAAAGAGTGTTCTCTAAGACAGGACCTGGCATAATCCTCACTCTCCACTGCAACTGGACTCAGGGGGTCAACCCTTGACAATGTGGGGCCTGTGGGCACTCACTCAGCTCTGGGGTTATTATTAGCCGAGCTAGCTCAGCCCCTCAGAGCAGCTGCCACTGCCCTGCAGCCAGCAATAACTCCCACTGAGGAACACATGCAAGCCATTTCACTGATGGAAACACTAAGCATTGCACTGACACAGGACGATTTACACACAATTCACACAGCATCACAGATCAACACAGTCGACTATGCAGATAAGTGTTTACATGTGTGTCTGGCTCGCACCACACCAGCTACTCCAGCCTTCAGGTTGAGCCGTTATCTCAGAATGAACATTGACTTTCTGAAAACTGGCACCATGGAGCTCAAGTTTGTCCTTGTGCGTCTCTGTCTCACCACATCACAGTGGTGGCAGGCCAACAAAGGCTTTTGTATTGCAGTGAGCCGCGCAACAAAAGCTACACAAACACGCCGATAGCGTTCTGTTGACGGAGGGGAAAAGGAGATTGGGAAAAGTACAGAAAAGGCTAAGACTGAGGAAGGAAGAAAAAGACAATTACAGAAGAGGAAAGGCAGCGTGAAAATGTTTGTGATGTGTGTAAGTGTGTGTTTGAGAGAGTAAACATGTTGAATAAAGAGAAAGACAGGGAGATACATTGCACCCAAGACAGACCGGGAGTCCAAGATGAATCCAGCACAGAGAGAAACGAAGGGAAGGAGAGACAGTGTGGGCCGCGTCGAGATGGATGGATGGAGGGAAGTGGGATGTTGTGTCACCTGGTAGAGAGAGCTGTCTAGCTCTGGCCAGACCTGAGATTTAGGAGCAGTCAGCTGCAGAGAGAGGAATAGGAGACCAAAGAAGAAGAGGAGGAGTTGTGTGTGTGTGGGGGGGAGGGGCTGCAGACTCTACCACTTGGTTATCTGTTTTTCCCTCACAAGTGAAAAACAGAAGAGAATTGAGGCGACAACTGGCACTTAACGATATCATCACGTTCCTTATCTGAACAAACAAGCTGAATGTACAACGGGTCGCCGTGTTGAAAATCAGATAATTCATCCATGTGGTCACACTTAATATGATCAGAGTTGGGTTGTGTGCCACATGTTGTAACATAACTCCTCGTACAGTGGAGGATTTATTAAGCATTCAGGAAGGATTCATCTGTCTTCCCCTTTATCACTTCCTTCCCTCTTTTCCTTTTGTCCCTTCTTCTGTCGAGCTGTCTCTCTTATACGTTTCAGTCTCCAAAGGCAGATTGTTAGGACCAGCAATGAGAGGGATTGTGCCATGCAACAGAAATAAAAGCCCCCCTGGGAATGATTTGTCTTGTTCACGTCTGCCCGGCGGAGTCCACGCTCATCTCGGCAGCTACTGAGCATGTGCAGGACAAGACAGCACAATGGAGATTTATCTATTTTCCTCTCCATGTACCAGGTGTCTGATTCACAGGCTTAATTCAAGAGTGGAGGAATAATGTAAACACTTTGAAAGAGGATCTTATATTCTGTTTTCCTTGTGAAGTCCTCTGTAAAGCTCCCCTTGAATATTAACAAAGTCTGCTAAAATCTCACATCCTAGTTTACTGTAGTTGTGAGTGGTTTTCTTGTCTGTGCTTATGTGTGTGTTTAGACCCCAGAGTAGACCACACCACAGGATCAATCCTTCTCTGAACAGATGTGATCAATGAGGATCACCCCTCTCTCTCCATCACTCTCCTTCACCCATTTACTCTGTTCTTCTTCCTCTTCCTTCTCTTCTACAGGTCTTATCGCTCACACACACTCATTTCTTCCCTGCTGTGGGCCGGCAGGCATTCACAAACAGATGAACGAGCAGGTAAACAAATACAGGCATCTTCAGTCGGAGCAGGAATGGATCCGCACTGTTAACAATTAGCAAGGACAGATGTAGCATCGGCTGGACTTCTTTAAGCCGTATTGACACCAATGTGTTCTCCACGAGGGACATAATGAGAAAGGAGGAGTGGGTGAAAAATGTTTGCCCCCAGCCTGTTTAAGTAACCTTACTCTAAAATGTTTTATTTTTTTTATTTTTGTGTCCCATTTCCTCCTGTTGATTGATGATTAGCAGGTTTGAGGTGGTACTTAGGAGGTGATGTTTTCCCATCAGAGCCTTCTGGCTCCAGCTGTCACCCCCTCCTCCTATCCCTCTCCCCCCTGTCTGGGCACCAACAGGCAGGCCAACAGGCATTTCCATCGCCAGATAGCCAAACCAATGGAGCATCTAGACTACAAGACCCAAGGTGACCTTTAATAAAATAGAAAATGGTGAATAGCGGTGGCGGCAAGAGTAGAATGGGGTTATTCGAAACGCAAGAATTTTGCAGCTTCAGATTGAATTGTGGAAAAATAAATTCTCATGCCGGTCCACATTATAGCACTTCTCCAGATGACACTTCTTCCTGTAGTGTATGAATAGTAAACACTCCTTCTCATGCAAGGTCTAATTTGTGAAGGATAAAAAGAAGAAAACAAGCTTGTCTCCTCACTTTTGCTGAACTTACCTGTATGGCGTGCACACATCTTTTCTGATCCACTTATTATCCCTTTCCCATCACCAAATAATTCGACAATCACAAATAATAAACCAGAAACAGAAATCTGTGGGAAAACACTGACACAGCTCAAGGTAGGTCCAAACTATGCCAGCTAAATTTGAAAATGCATCTTTTTGTAGCAGGTAGGTGTTGAATATTGCATGATGGATACCACACACACACACACACACACAAACACACACACACACCAGATGGGCCACTCACTCACTGCAACGTGGATCTTTTTGGTCCCGAAGAACCAGTTCTACCCACATCAAGACAATAGATTACATCCACACTGGGCCGACTAAATCGGAATAATTTTCATTTCATTTTTCATTCAGGTAGTTCACCATCAACAGTTCGTTAGTCTTCTTTGTTCCCTTTTGGTTGGCAAACAACACAATTATGCATAACAATGGACATTTGGTAAGAGATGGGGCAGACACAGCCTCACTTTGATAACTTCCTGCTCTCCATAATCACCTATGATGTGTTTTACTACAACCAAAGTCACAATTTAGTTGTTTTCATTTACATATATTCCTGTTTTGAATGTGCATAAAACAGTGATTGGATCTACAAAATGCTTCCTGTTAGCCACCGTAAACCGTAGTTACTGCGCTGCTGCACTGGGACTTTGATTGATCGTTGAATTTTATGATTGCAAAGTTGTCAGAATTAATACAGTTAAATGGCAACAATTTTAATATGTGATCATTATCATGACATATAAAATAACCGCTCAAAAAGAGGGAAAGTGCTTGATTTCATATCATCCCAGCATGTCCCACCATCACTTTCACTAACATATCCTTCCTCTTCATCCTCACTGACTACAATTCTTACTTCAAGCAATTTCAACACAAATAAATAATGTTCAGTTACTGACAATAACAAATGCACACACAAACAAGTAGGACTGCAACGGTGCATGAACGCCAGCGTGAATAGGGCATTTGTCATGTCATGCTTGTGATACGACTTAAAATGAATTGAAGCTACATTATGTATTTCTCTGTATGTGCTCTGTGTATGCTGCGGTTGCTAGAAGGACATTTATTTCTGTGGCGCTTTGCTTACACCTTCCTAAAAATGTAAATGACCCAGATTCTGCCAGCACTCTTCCCCCCAAAGTCCCCGAACTAGTAAGCCAAAAGGAAAAAGGGAAAAATGTTGTTCTTGTTTGTATGTATGCGTGTTATCAGGGCCTTTGGGCCTCTGTTTGCCTCCTCCAGAGCTACAGACGCTATCGCAGACAGCCCTGCCTCGACAGAGTCACCAGCTCCCACTCACTTTCCTGCGGCTGTGGCCCCTGAGGCAGGCTGCAACCGGCTACAGGGCCCCTACCGAAGCCCCTATTGTCTCCATCAGCTTACTTTCAGTTGAAAACCCAGGGCGCTCTCCAAGCTCATTGTGAGTGAGCTAACAGCCGCTCTTCAAAAGGGGCTAAACGCATGTTCATTAATTATCTGGATCCTTGTTAATTGGATTAATTGTTGAATAGAAACCGTGTTATTAAAAATGACGAAAACACAAGGGCATGGGGAGCAAAAGGGGGGATTAATATCGTTGCTGTTTACTCTCGGGCTGTCAGAAGACACAAGCATGCACGGGCTCACACACACACAAACACACAAAATATAAGAATGCTCCGCCTGCCTCTATCTCTAGTGTTTCTTTTTCACACACACACACACACACACACACACACACACACACACACACACACACACACAAACACAGAAGCCATATGTATGTCTAAAGAATGAGCACTATGCAAGATGCAAATTACCATGCACACCGTTGAGATAAGAACTATACCCATTTTCAAAGCTCAGAATAAATGCCAGATTCTTTTTGATGCAAGAAGTCTGTGACTTTTTTCCAACGCTTATATTCAAAGAATAAGGGAGGAAAAAAAGAGAAACATAAAGTCACCACCATGAACAATTGAGCTATCTCCAAGTCACATAAAAAGATTGCCTATCTACACACTCTTATCCACCAAAATCACTTATCAGTGTTTGATTTCAAGGGATGTTTCATCATTCTAGCCTTAAGATGGCATACTGATGAGGCAGACATTTGGATGACAGGACTAATATTACATGTCCTGTGTGGAGATGCAAATGACAAGCCATTATGCAAAAACCTTGCTAACTATGTTTGCCTGTGGTCACTTTGTTGAAATTGTGACAAACAATGGTAAATACCAGATGCCCCAAAAGACAATATGGTAGTGGGGCGTCTCAGGTGTTAAGCTGTTAAATCCGACGAATGAACATCATTTTTATTTTGATGCCAACTGGAAATAGAAGTTTAAAAAAAAAAGATAATATCTGTGAACCATGTTATTTTCTGAGACTCAACT